>NW_027206191.1:5652500-5745000 GCF_024711535.1 Dipodomys merriami | reverse complement strand
CACTAACCCTCACCCTAACTCTTATCCTCACACTAAACCTAACTCTAGCCCTAACCCTAAACCTCACACTATCCCTAACGCTCACCATAACTCTAACCCTACACCTCACCATAACCCTCACCCTAACCATAACACTTACCTAACTGAAACCCTCACCCTCATCCTCAACCTAGCCCTCACCCTAACCCTAACCCTCACCCTGACCCTCACCCTCAACCTCAGTCGAACCCTAAACCTAACCCTATTCCTAACCCTAACCCTCACTCTCACACTCACCCTAACTTTAACACTAAACCTAACCCTAACCTTCACCCACACCCTAAACCTCACCCTCTCCTGCACCCTCACCTCACCCGAAACCTCGCCCTCACCCTAACCCTCAAACTGACTCTAAACATAACCCTAACTCTAACTCCCACCCTAACCCTCAAAATAACCCTCAACCTCAACCTAATGCTCATCCTAACCCTAACCATAACCCTTACCTAACTGAAACAATCACCCGCACCCTCACCCTCAACCTCAACCTAAACCTCACACTCACCCTAGCCCTCAAGTAACCCTAACCCTCACCCTAACCCTAAACCTCACCCTCACCCTCACCATTACCCTAACCCTAACCTTAAACCTCACCCTAACCCTAACCCTAATGCTAAAGCTAATCCTCACTCTCACCCTAACCATCAGCCTAACACTTACCCTCATAATAAACCTTACCCTAACCCTAACATTCACACTAAACCTAACCCTCACCCTAACCCTAAACCTTGCCCTCAGCCTAAACCTCAACCTAACCCTAATCATAACCCTAATCCTCACCCTATCCCTAAGCCTAACCATAACCCTCACCCTAACCCTCACTTTAACACTTACCCAAACCCTAATAATCAACCTATCACTAATCCTAACCTTAACCCTAAACTTGAATCTCACCATAACCCACACCCTAACCCTTACCCTCACCCTAATGCTAACCCTAACCCTAACCCTCACCCTAACCCTAAACCTCACTGTCACCCTAACACTCACCCGAACCCGAACCCTTACTCACACCCTATCCCTCACCCTCACCCTAAACATCACCTTAAGCCTAACCTTCACCATAACCCTAACCGTAACCCTCACCCTAACCCTATCCCCCACCCTTACCCTCACTGTAACCCTAAGCCAAACCTAAACCTCACCCTCACCCTAACCCTCACCGGCACCTTAACACTAACCGTAAACCTCACCCTAACCCTAACCCTCAACTTAACCCTCACCGTAACCCTAATCCTAACCCTAAACCTCACCCTAACCCTCACAATCACCCTAACACTCATCCAAACCCAAACTCTCAGCCACACCCTAACCCTCACCTTCTCCTGAAACTCAACCTCAACCGAAACCTCACCCTCATCCTAAAATTCACGCTCACCCTATCCCTAACCTAACCCTAACCCTCACCCTAACCATAACCTTAACCCTTATCCTCACCCTCACCTTCACCTTAATCCTAAACCTAATTCTAACCCTAACCCTCACCCTCAGTCTAACCATCACCCTAACCCTTACCCTCACCCAAATCCTTAACCTAACAATAAATCAAATTAAACCTAAACTTCACCCTAACCCTAACCCAACCCCTCAGCCTAAACCTCACACTCACACTATCTCTAAACCTAATCCTCACCCTATCCCTAAACCTAACCCTAACCCTCACCTTAACCCTCACCTTAACCCTTACCCCAACCCTAATCCTCACCCTATCACTAATCCTAAGCCTAACTCTAACCCTCAACCTCACCCTAAACCTCACCCTAACACTTACCCTCACACTAATATTAACCCTAACCCTAACCCTCACCCTAATCCTAAACCTCATCCTCACCCTCACCCTAACCTTAAACATAATCCTAAATCTAACCCTAACCCTAACACCATCACACTAACCCTAACCCTCACCCTAACCCTAACCCTCACCCTCACCCTAACACTCATAGTCACCCTAACACTCACCTACACGCTAACCCTCCCCCTAACCCGACCCATAAACCTCACCCTAAGCCCCACCCTCACCGTAAACATCACACTTAACCCTAACACTCACCCTAAATCTAACCCTAACCCTCACCCTAACCCCAACTGTAACTCACACCCTCACTCTCACCCTCACCCTCACCCTCACCCTAACCCTAACCCTAACCCTCACCCTCATCCTAAACATCACCCTAACCCTAAAGCTCAAACTAACCCTAATCCTCACCCTAACCCTCATCCTAAACCTAACTATAACCCTGACCTTCACCCTCACTCTAACCCTCATTCTAACCCTTATCGTCACACTAACCCTAACCCTCACATGAACCCTAACCCTCAGCCTTACCCCAATCCTACCCCTCACCCTAACCTTCAACCTAACACTAACCCTAAAACTCACACTTACTCTAACCTTCACCCTAACCCTAACCCTCAACCTAAACCTCACCCTAACCCTTACGATAACCCTAAACCTCATCTTCACGCTATCCCTCACCCTAACACTTATCCTCACACTAACCCAAACCGTCACACTAACCCTAACGCTCATCCTAACCATAACACTTACCCTCAACCTAAACCTAACCATAACCCTAAACCTAAACCTCACCCTCAACCTAACCCTCACCCTAACCCGTACCGTCACCCTAACACTAATCCTAATCCTCACACTAACCCTAAACCTCACCCTCAACCTAACACTCACCCTCACCCTCACCCTAACACTCACCCTAACATTAACCCTAACCCTAATAATAAACCTAACCCTCATGCTCACCCTCAACCTAACACTAACCCTAAACCTAACCCTAACCCTCACCCTCACCGTAACGCTCACCCACACCCTAAACATCACCCTAACCCTAACCCTCACCCGAACCTTAAACCTAACCCTCATCCTAAACCTAACCCTCACCCTAAGCCTCAACATAACCCTAAGCCTAAACCTAACCCTCACCCACACCCTTAACCTCACACTCTCCTGAACCTCACCCTCACCTTAAACCTCACCCTTATCCTAACCCTCACCCTCACCCTACCCCTTACTTAACCCTAACACTCACCCTAACCCTAAACTTAACACTCACCCTCACCTTCAACCTCACCCTAACCCTAATACTAACCCTAAACCTCACCATAACCATAACACTAAACCTAATTCTAACCCTAACCCTCACCCTAAGCCTAAACATCACCCTAACCTTAAACCTCACAATAACCCTCACTCTCACCCTCACTCTAAACCTACCCCACAGCCTAACACTAATCCTAAACCTAGCCCTAACCCTAACCCTCACCCTAACCCAAACCTTCACCCCCACCCTCACCCTCAGCCTAACCCTAACCCTAATATTAATCCTAAACCTAAGCCTTACTCACACCCTCATCCTAACTATAACCCTAAAACTAGACCTAACATTCACCCTCACCCTCATCCTAACCCTAACCCAAACCCTAACCCTAACACTCGCCCTCACCCTCACACTAACCCTAACCCTCACCCTCATTCTAAACATCACCCTAACCCTAAACCTCAACCTAACTTTAATCCTCACCCTAACTCTCACCCTAAACCTAACAATAACACTTACCTTCACCCTCACTCTAACCCTCACTCTACACCTTATCCTCACACTAACCCTAACCCTCACACGAACCCTAACCCTCAACCTTACCCCAACACTACCCCTCACCCTAACCCTCAACTTAACTGTAACCCTAATACTCACACTAACTCTAACCTTCACCAGAACCCTAACCCTCACCCTAACCCTCACCTAACCCTAACGATAACACTAACCATCACCCTCACCCTAACCCTCACCCTAACCCTTATCCTCACACTAACCCTAACCCTAACACTAACCCTAACACTCACGCTCACCCTAATCCTTAGCCTCAATGTAAACCTAACCATAACCCTAAACTTAAACCTCACACTAACCCTCACCCTCACCCTCAACCTAAACCTACCCCACAGCCTAACACTCATCCTAAACCTAACCCTAACCCTAACCCTCACCCTAACCCAAACCTTCACCCCCACCCTCACCCACAGCCTAACCCTAACCCTAACCCTAATCCTAAACCTAATTCTTTCCCACACGCTCACCCTAACTATAACCCTAAACCTATACCTAACCCTCACCCTCACCCTCACCCTCATCCTAACCCTAACCCAAAACCTAACCCTAACACTCACTCTCACCCTAACCCTAACCATAACCCTAAACTTCAACCTAACACTACCCTAACACTAATGCTACACTTAACCCTCACACTCAGACTAGCCATCACCCTAACCCTAAACCACCTGTGAGCCTAAACCTCACCATAATCCTAACCCTAACCCTAATCCTCCCCCATCCCTAACCCTAAACCTAACCTTCACCCAAACCATCAGCTTATACCTTACCCAAACCTAATCCTCAACCTATCACTAATCCTAACCCTAACCCTAACCCTAACCCTCACCCTAATCCTAACCCTCACCATAACCCTAACACCAATCCTAAATCTAACCCTCACCGACACAATAACCCTAACCCTAAACCTAACCCTCACCCTCACCCTAACCCTCACCATCAGACTAACCCTCACCCTAACCCTTATATCACACTGAACCTAAACCTATTCCTAACCCTAACCCTCACACTAATCCTAACCCTCACCCTAACCCTAACCATACCCCTCAACCTAACCCTCACCCTAACACTCACACTATCCCTCACCGTAAACCTAAACCTGAACCTCACCAGAACCCAAACACTAAACCTCACCCTAAAACTCACCCTCACCATAAACATCACGCTAACCCTAACACTCACCATTACTCTAACCCTAAGGCTCATCCTAAATATAACTCTAACCGTTTCCCTCACCATCACACTCACACTCACCCTAAACATCACCCTAACCCTAACCCTCACTCTAACGCTAACCCTAAACCTCACCCTAACCCTAACACTCACCTTAACCCTCAACTTAACCCGAACGATAACTCTAACCCTCTCTCTCACACAAACCCTCACTCTAACCGTTATCCTCACACTAACCCTAACACTCACACTAAACCTAGCCCTCACCCTATCCCTAACCCTAACCCTATCCCTCACCCTAACCCTCACCCTCACCCTAAAACTAATGATAACCCTAACCCTCACCTTAACCCTAAACCTCACCATAACCCTTACACTCATCCTAAACCTAAGCCCCACCCTCAAACTAAACCTCACCCTCACCCTTACCGTCACCCTAACCCTAACCCTAACCCTAACCCTCAGCCTAATCCTAACCTCACCCTCACCCTCATACTCAACCTCAGCCTAAGCCTAACCCTAACCTAACCATAATCCTAAACCTAACCCTCGGCCCCAGGCTCACCCTAACCATAACCCTAACCAACACCCTCAATCTCACCCTGAGCCTAAATCTATCCCTAACACTCACCCTAAATCTAACCCTCACTCTAACCCTAACTCTAACCCTCAGCTTCACCCTAAGCCTAACCCGAACCCTAATCCTCACTCTAACCCTAACCTTAAATCTAAAACTCTCCCTAACCCTCACCCTCACCCTAAACCTCATCCTAACCCTTACCCTCACCATAACCCTAAACCTAAACCTAACCCTAATGCTCACCCTAACCCTAACCCTCACCCACACGCTAACACTCACCCTCACACTCACCCTAACACTCAGCCAAACCCTAAACCTTACCCTAATCCTAAACCTAACCCTCACGCTGACACTCACCCTAAACCTAACCCTAAACCTAACCCTACCCCTCACCCTCTTCCTAACCCTCACCCTAACCATAATGCTAACCATAACCCTTACCCTCACCCTAAATCCCACCCTAACACTTATCCTCAAACTAACCCTAACCCTAACACTAACCCTCACACTAAACCTAACCCTCACCCTAATCTTAACCCTACCGCTCAACCTAAGCCTCACCCTAAACCTAACCCTAACCTAACCCTCACCATAACCCTAACCCTAACCCTCATCGTCACACTCACCATAACCGTCACCCTAACCGTCACCTAAACCCGAAACCTGACCCACACCATAACCCTCACCTTCTCATGAACCTCACCCTCGCCTTACCCACATCATAACCCTTACCCTCACACTAACGCTAACCTAACCCTAACCTTCACCCTCACCCTAACCCTCGTTGTCACCCTAACCCTCACCCTAAGCCTAACCCTCACGCAAACCCTAAACCTCACCATAAGCCTAACCCAAATCCTATCCCTAATCCTAAACTTAACCCTCACTCTAACCTCAAACCTCAAACTAACCCTAACCCTCACCGTCACTCCAACCCTCACCGACACCCTAACACTCACCCGAACACGAACCCCCACCCAGAAAATAACCCTCACCCTCCCCCGAACCCTCACCATCACCCTAAACATCAACCTACTCCTAACGCACACCCTAACCCTAAACCTAACCCTCACCCTTACCCTAAGCCTCACTGTCATCCTAACACTCACACGAATCTGAACCCTCACCCACACCCTTACCCTCACCCTCATCCTAACCCTCACCCTCACCCTAAACATCACCCTACCCCTAACCCTGACCCTAACCCTCACCCTCACCCTAACACTCAAAATAAACCTCAACCTCACCCTAACCCTAACCCTAACCCTTACCTAACTGAAAAGCTAACCCTCAACCTCACCCTCACCCTCACCCTCAGTCTAACCCTCAACCTCACCATAGCCCTCACCCTAACCCTAAAACTCACCCTAACCCCAAACCTAACCCTCACCCTGACCCTAAACCTAACCCTAACCCTAAAACTCACCCTAACCCTAAACCTAAACCTAATGCTAAAGCTAATCCTCACCCTCACACTAAACATCACCCTAAACCTAACCCTAACCCTCACCTTAACCTTAACCCTAACCCTAACCGACACCTTTACCCTAACACTCACCGTCACCCTAACACTCACCCGAACCGGAACCCTTACCCACAACCTAACCCTCGTCCTCTCCTGAACTTCATCCTCATCCGAAACCACACAGTCACCCTAACCCTCACCCTCACCCTAAACTTCATCCTAACCCTACCCATCACTTTAATCCTAACCATCAAACTAAGACTCACCCTCACCCTAATCCTCTACCTAACCCTAACTCTAACCCTTACCTAACTACAACCCTCACCCTCAACCTCACCATCACCCTCAGCCTAATTCTCACCCTCACCCTAGCCCTCACCACAAACCTAAACAATACCCTAACCCTAACTCTAACCCTCACCCTCACCCTCACCCTAACCGTTACTCTAAGCCTAAACCCCACCCTAACACTAGCCCTAACCCTAATGCTTACCCTAACCCTCACCCTCACCTTACCTCACCCAAACCCGTACCCTAACCCTAACACCCACACTAAACTTAACACTCAGCCTAACACTAAACCTCCCCCTCAGCCTAAATCTCAACCTAACCCTCACCCTAACATTCACCTTAACTGTTACCCAAACACTAATCTTCACCATATCAATAATCCTAACTCTAGCCCTAACCCTAACACTCACCCTCACACTAAACCTAACCCTAAAACTTATACTCACCCTAATGCTGATCTTAACCCTAAACCTCATCCTAATCCTAACCCTCACCCTCACCTTCACCCTCACCCTAAGCCTAACCATAACCCTAACCCTAATCCTAAATCTAATCCTCACCCTTACCCTAACCCTAACCCTGACCCTGACCCTCACCTTACCCTCACCCAAACACTTACCCTCAACTTAACCCTCACCCTAACTCTAACTCTAAACCTAACCCACACCATCACCATAACAATAATGCTAACCCTAACCCTCACACTAACACTACCCCTCACACTAACTCTCACACTAAACCTTACCCTAATACAAACCCTCACAGTCACCCTCACACTAACTCTAACCCTAACCCTAATCCTCAGAGTAGCCCACACTCTCAACCTCACCTAACCCTAAGAATAACCCTAAAACTCACCCTAAAACTCACCCCCACCCAAACATTAATGCTAACCCAAACCCGAACCCTCACCCTAACCCTTACCCTCACCCTAATGCTAAACCTATCCCTAACCCTCACCATAATCCTAAACCTCATCCTCACCCTAAGCATAACCTTAACCCTAACCCTAATCCTAACTCTACCCCTCACTGTCACCTTAACCCTAACCTTAACACTAACCCTCACCTTCACCCTAATCCTAAACCTAACCCTCACCCTGACACTCACCCTAACCCTAACGCTAACCCTAATCCTCACCCTCACACTAACCCTCATCCTAACCCTTATCCTCACACTAACCCTAACCCTAGCCCTAAACCTAAACCTAACCCTAACCCTCACACCCTAACCCTCACCCTAACCTTAACAATACCCCTCACCCTAACCCTCACCCTAATCCTAAACCTAACCCTCACCCTAATCCTCACCCTATCCATAACATTTACCTAACCGAAACCCTCACTCTCACCCCCACCCTAGCTCTCACCCTAACACTAACCCTAACCCTAACAATCACCCACACCCTCACACTCACCCTCACCCTCAGTCTAAACCTAAACCTCACCCTAATCCTAACCTCAAGCTTCACCGTCATCCTCACCCTAACCGTAACCCTAACCCAAATCCTAAACCTCATCCTCACCCTCAACCTCACCCTAACACTAACCCTAACCCTAAGCCTCCCCCTAACCCTAAGCCTGACCCTAACCCTAACCCTCATCCTCACCCTAATCCTAAACCTAACACTAACCCTAAACCTCACCCTCACCTTACCCTCATCCTAACCCTTACCCTCACACTAACGCTAAACTTAACCCTAAACTTCACCCTCACCCTTAATCTCGTTGTCTCCCTAACCCTCATCCTAAGCCTAACCCTCACAAACATGCTAATCCTCACCCTAAACCTAACTTTAACCCTCACCCTAAACCTAATCGTAACTCTCACCCTAACCCTGACTCTAACCCTCACCCTCACCTTAAGCCTAATCTGAAACCTAACCATCACCCTAACCCTCACCCTAACTCTATCGCTATCCCTAACCCTCACGCTAAGCCTCATCTTAACCCTTACCCTCACCATATAACAAAGCCTAAACCTAATCCTCACCCTATCCCTAAACCTCACCCATCACCTAACAGTCACCCTCATCCTCACCCTCACCCTAACACTCACCCTAACTCTATCCCTAACCCTAATCCTAAACCTAACCCTCACGCTCACCCTCAACCTAAACCTAAACTTAAACCTAACCCTAACCCTCACCCTCACCCTCACCCTAAACATCACCCTAATCCTAACCCTCACCCTAACCCTAACCGTAACCCTCACCCTAACCCTAACCCTCACCCTAACTCTAACTGTAACACTCACCCTAAACCTAAACCTCAACCTAACCCTCACTCTAAACCTAACCGTAACACTCACCCTAACCCTAACCCTCACCCTAACCCTCACCCTCAACCTAAACCTTACCCTAACACTTATCCTCACACTAACCCTAACCCTAAACCTAATGCTAACCCTACCCCTCAAACTAAGCCTCAACCTAAACCTAACACAAACCCTAACCCTCAATGTAACCCTAAACCACACCTTAAACCTCAACCTCAACCTAAAACTCACCATCACCCTAACACTCACCCGAACCCGAACATCACCCACACCCTAACCCTCACCCTCTCCCGAACCCTCACCCTCACCCAAAACCTCACCTTCACCCTAACCCTGACCATCACCCTAAACATCACCCTAACCCTAGCCCTTACCCTAACACTAACCCTCACCCGAACCCTAACCCTAAAACCAAGCTTCACACTCAACCTAATCCTTATCCTAACCATAACCCTAACCCTTACCTAATTGAAACCCTCATTCTCAACCTCAGCAGCACCCTCAGCCTTACTCTCACCCTCACCCTAGCCCTGACCCAAAACCTAACCCTCTACCTAACCCTAACCCTAACCCTCACCCTCACCCTCACCCTAAACCTCACCCTCACCCTAAGCCTCACAGTAACCCTTACCCTCAACCTAAACCTTACCTTAACCCTTACCCTCACAATAATGCTAAACCTAAACCTAACCCTCAACCTAATCCTAACCCTCAACATAACCCTCACCCTCACCCTCACCCTCACCCTAACCCTAATCCTAAATCTAATTCTCACCATCACCCTAACCCTAACCCTAACCCTAAACTTTACCCTCCCCCTCAGCCTAACCCTAAAACTAACTCTCAGCCTAACCCAAAGGCTAACCCTAACCCTCACCATCACACTAACCCTACCCCTATCTCTAACCCTAACTTTCACAATAAACCTAATGCTAACCCTAACCCTAAACCTAATCCTCACCCTAACCCTAACACTCACCCATCTCCTAACACTCACCCTCACCCTCACCCTCGCCCTAACACTCACCCTAACTGTAACCCTAACCCTAATCCTAAACCTAACCCTCAAACTCAACCTCACCCTCAACCTAAGCCTAAATCTAACACTAACACTCACCCTCACCCTCACCCTAACCCTCAACCTCACCCTAAACATCATCCTCATCTTAACCCTCACGGTAACCCTAACCGTAACCCTCACCCTAACCCTATCCGTAAACCTCACCCTAACCCTAACCCTCACCCTAGCCCTCACCCTAACCCTAATGATAACCCTAACCCTCACCCTCACCCTAAACCTCACCCTAACACTTATCCTCACACTAACCCTAACCCTAACCCTAACCCTAACCCTCAAACTAAGCCTCACCCTAAACCCAACACTAACCCTAACCCTCACTGTAACCTTAACCCTAACCTTAACCCTCACCCTCACCCTAAACCTCACCGTCATCCTAACACTCACCGGAACCCAAACCCTCACACACACACTAACACTCACCCTCTCCCAAACCCTCACCTTCACTGGATACCTCACCTTCACCCTAACCCTGACCATCACCCTAAATATCACCCTAACCCTAAACCTTACCCTACCCCTAACCCTCACCTGAACCCTAACCCTCAAACTAAGCCTCACCCTCAACCTAATCCTCATCCTAACCCTAACCCTAAGCTTTATTTAATTGAAATCCTCACCCTCAACCTCACCATCACTCTCAGCCTAACTCTCACCCTCACCCTAGCCCTGACCCTAAACCTAACCCTCACACTAACCCTAAACCTTACCCTCACTCTCACCCTCACCCTCACCCTAAGCCTCACCCTAACCCTTACCCTAACCCTAAACCTTACTCTAACCCTCACCCACACACTAAAACTCACCATTACCCTCACATTCACCCTCACCCTAAACCTCACCATCACCCTAATCCTTACCCTAACCCTAACCCTAAACTTCACCCTCACCCTCACTCTAATCCTAACCCTAACACTAACCCTAATCCTCACCCTCAACTTAACCCTCACCCTAACCCTAACCCTAACACTAACCCTCACCCTAATCTTAACCCTCATCCTAAACCGAAACTTCAACCTCACCCTCACCATAAATCTAGCCCTAACAGTAACGTAAAACCTCACTCTCACCTTAACCCAAACCCTACCCTTATCCTCATCCTAAACCTAACCATAACCCTAATTCTAACTCTCACACTAACCCTAACCTTCAACCTAAACCTAACCCAAACCCAAACCCTCAGCCTAGCCTCACCCTAACCCTAAACTTTACCCTCACCGTAAACCTAACCATAACCCTAACCCTCACACGAACCCTAAACCTCATCGAAACCCTAACCCACATCCTCAACAGAACCTTCACCCTAACCCTAACCGTTCTCCACAGTCTAAACCTCACCCTAACCCTAACCCTAATCCTCACCCTATCCCTAACCCTAACTCTAACACTTACACTACCACTCAGCCTAACCCTCAACCTAACCCGCACCCTCACCCTAACCTTCAGCCTTACCTTAAAGTCACTATAACCCTATAACTCACTGTCACCCAAAACCTCACCCTAACCCTTACACTCACCCTAACCCTGACCCTAACCCAAACCCTAACCCTAACCCTAAACTTCACCATAACCCTCAGCCTAAACTTATCACTAACCCTCACCCTAACCCTAACCCTAATCCTAACACTCACCCTGACACTAAATCTCACTTTAACCCTAACGTTAACCCTAACCCTCACCCTCACCCTAACCGTAACCTTAACCCTCACCCTAACTCTTACCCTCACCCTCACCCTAACTCTAACACTAACCCTCAGCCTGACCCTCATGCTAACGCTCACTCTCACCCTAAACATCATCCTAACCCGAACCCTCAATCTAACCCTAACCCTAACCCTCACCCTAACCCTTAACCTTACCCTTATCCTCACGATAAATCTAACCCTATCCCTTACCTAAACGAAACCCTCACCCTCACCCTAACCTTCACCCTAACACTAATCCTCACCCTATCCCTAACTGAAACCGAATCCTCACCCTAACCCTCACCCTCACCCTAACCATAATGCTAACCGTAACCCTCAACCTTACCCTAACCTTCACCCAGTCCTAATCTTCAACATAATCGTATCCCTCACCCTAACCCTAACCCTCACCCTAACTCTCACGCTCACCCTAATAGGTACCTTAATTCTAACCCTCATCCTAACCTGAAACCTCACCCTAACCCTAATTCTCACCCTCACCCTAATCCTAAACCTAAAACTCACCCTAAGACTAATCATCACCCTAACATTCACCATCACCCTAACCCTCACCCTAAGCCGAACCCTCAACCACACCATAATCCTAAACCTCACGTGAACCCTCAACTTAACGCTAACTCTCACCCTCAAACTAAACATCAGCATAACCCTAACAATCACCCTAAACCTAATCCTAACCCTCGGGTAACCCTAACCCACACCCTCACCCTCACCCTCACCCTAAGAATAAACATAACCCCAACCCTAATCCTAAACTTAAACCTCACCCTCAGCCTCAACCTAACCCTAAACCTACCCTGAACCCTCACCCTCACCATCACCCTCACCATCACCCTAATCCTAACCCTAACCACAACCCTCATCCTAACCCTAAACCTTACCCTATCCTAACCCTAACCCTTACCCTAATCCTAATCCTAACCCTAACCCTCACCCTCACGCTAACGCTCACCCTAACACTTATCCTAAAACTAATCCTAATCTTAAACCTAACCTCACACTAACCCTAACTGTCAACCTAACCTTAACATTACCACTCACCCTAACCCTCACCCTAACCCTAAACCTAACCCTGATCCTCAACATATCCAAACCCTAACCCTCACCCTCACCCTAACCCTCACCCACACCCTAACCCTCACCTTCACCCGAAACCTAAACCTCACCCTAACCCTCACGCTCACCCTAAACATCACCCTAAACCTAACCCTCACCCTAACTCTAACACTAACCTCAAACTAAACCCTCAACCTAATCAACACCCTAACAATAACCCTAAACCTTCCCTAAACGAAAACCTCACCCTCAACCTCTCCCTAATTCTAACGCTCACACTAGCACTCACCCTAACCCTAAACCTAAACCTAACCCTCACTCTCACCCTCACCATCACCCTGAGCCTAACCCTAACCCTAAACCTAATCCTAACCCTAACCCTCACTTTAACCCTAACCCTAACACTAACACTAACACTAACCCGTACCTAACCGAAACACTCACCATCACCCTCACACTCACCGTAACCCGCACCCTCACCATAGCCCTCAACCTAAACCTAAACCTCACCCTAACCCTAAACCTAACCCTCACCCTAACAATAAGCCTAACCCTAACCCTCACCCTAAACCTCACCCTAACACTATCCCTAACCGTAAAGCTAACCCTCACCCTAACCCTCACCTTCACCCTAACCCTAAACCTTACCCTAACCATGAACCCTCACCCTAATCCTTAACCTCAACGTGACCCTAATCCCAACCCTAACCCTAACCCTCACCCTAACCCTAACCCTAACCCTAAACCTAAACTTCACCCTCACCCTAACTCTCACCCTAACACTTACCCTCACCTTAATGCTAACCCTAACACTAACCCTCAAACCAACCCTCACCATCACCCTCACCCTAACCCTCACCAAAACCCTAACCCTCACCCTAACCCTCACTCTAACCCTAACCCTCAACCACACCCTAAACCTCATCCTCACCTGAACCCTCACACTCACCCTAACCCACACCCTTACACTAACCCTAAACCTAATCCTAAACCTAACGCTCACCCTCATCCTCACCCTAACACTAACCCTAACACTCTCACCCTCACCTTAATCCTCACCATAAACCTAACCCTAAACCTCAATCTCACCCTCACCCTAACCCTATCACTAACCCTAACCATCACTCTAACCCTAAACCTTACCCTAACCCTAAACCTTACCCTAACCCTCACCTTATACCTAGCGGGAACACTAACCCTCTCCCTCACGTTAACCCTCACCCTAACCCTTATCCTCACACTAACCCAAAACCTAACACTAATCCTAACCCTCACAATAACCCTAAACCTCAGCCTAACCCTAAACTTAACCTCACCCTAACCCTCACCCTAACCCTTACCCTCACCTTAACGCTAACCCTAACCCTAAACCTCCGCTCACCCTAACCATCACCATCGCCTTAAACCTCACCTTAAGCCTAACCCTCACCCACAAGCTAACACTAATCGTCATCCTCACCTTGAACATCACCCTAACCCTAACCCTCACCCTAAACCTAAGCCTAATTCTCATCCTAAACCTAACTCTCACCCTCAACCTAACCCAAAGCCTAACCATAAAAATAACACTAATCCTAAACGTATCCCTCACCCTCACTCCCAACCTAAGCCTAAGCCTAAGCCTAACCCTAATCCTAACACTAACCCTCACCCTAACCCTAAACCTAACCCTAAAACTCACTCACAACCTCAGTCTAACCCTTACCCTAAAGTTAATCCTAACCCTAACCCACACTCTCACCCTAAACCTCACCCTAACCATTATCATCACACTAAGTCTAATCCTAACCCTCACAATCACCCTAACCTAACACTAAACCTAAATTTAACCCTCACTCTAACCCTAATTCTTACCCTAACCCTAACCCTCACACTAACCCTCACCCTAACCCTTATCCTAACATTAACCCTCACCCTAACCCTAAACCTCACCCTAACCCTAAACTTAACCCTCAGCCTAAACTTAATCCTCACCCTCACCCTAATCTGCACCCTAATCCTAACACTTACCTAACCGAAACCCTCACGCTCACCCTCAATATCACCCTAACCCTAACCCTCATCCTAACCCTGACCTCACACTAACCCTAATAGTAAACCTAACCCTCACACTAACCCTAACACTACCCCTCAGCCTAAACCTCACCCTAAACATAACCATAACCCTATTCCTCACCCTATCCCTAACCCTAACCCAAAACCTCACCCTAACTTTACCCTCACCCTATCCCTAATGCTAAACCTAACCCTCACCTTTACCCTAAACCTCACCCTCACCCTAACTCTCAATATAAGCCTTACCCTTACCCTAACCATAACACTAACCCTCACCCTAATCCTAACCCTAACCCTAACCCTAAAATTCACCCTCATCCTAAACCTCACCCTAACCCTCTCCATTAACCTAACCCTCAACCTAAGCCTAAACCTCATCCACACCCTAACCCTAACCCTCACGTGAACCCTCACTGTCACCCTAATCCTCACCCTCACCCTAAACATCACCCTAACCCTAACCCTCACCCTTATCCTAACCTTCACCCTAACCTTCAACCTCACCCTAATCCTCACCCTAACACTAACACTAAACCTTTCCTAACCCACACCCTCTTCCTCACCCTCATCCTAACCCTCACCCTCACCCTAGTCCTGACCATAACCCTAACCCTAACCCTAACTCTCAACCTCAATCTCACACTCACCCTCAGCCTAACCCTCACCCTTAACCTATCCCTAATCCTCACCCTCACCCTCACTCTCACCCTCACCATAACTCTAACCTTAAACCTAAATCTCACCCTCACCCTCATCCTAAACCTAACCCTATCCCTAACCCTCACCCTAAGCCTAACCCTCACCCAAAACTTAACCCTAACACTCACCCTCACCCTAACCATAAACCTAAACCTAACCCTCAACCTAACCCTTATTCTAAACCTAACACGAACCCTCACCCTCAACTTCACCCTAAATCTCATCCTAACCCTTACCTTCACCATATCCCTAAACTTAACCTAAACCTAATCCTCACACTAACCCAAACTGTAACCCTAACCTTAACCCTCACCCTCACTCTGAGCCTCACCATCACCCTAACCCTCACCCTAACCCTAAAACTCAGCCACACCGAAAACCTCACCCTCAACGGAACACTCACCCTCACCCTAATTCTCACCCTTACCTAACCCTAACCCTAATCCTAAACCTAATCCTCACCCTCATCCTCACCCTAACACTAACACTATTACTAACCCTCAGCCTCAAGCTAACCCTCACCCTCACCCTAACCCTCTTCCTAACCCTTATCCTCACACTAACCCAAACCCTAACACTAATCCTAACCCTCACAATAACCCTAAACCTCAGCCAAACCCTAAACTTAACCTCATCCTAATCCTCACCCTAACCCTTTCCCTCACCCTAACCCAAATCCTCACCCTAAACCTAAGCCTAATCCTCATCCTAAACCAAACTCTCACCCTCACCCTACCACTAAGCCTAACCCTGAAAATGACACTAATCCTAAACCTATCCCTCACCCTCACTCTCAACCTAAGCCTAACCTTAACCCTAACCCTAATCCTAACACTAACCCTCACCCTAACCATAAACCTAACCCTAAAATTCACCCTCACTCTCATACTAACACTTACCCTAAACCTAATCCTAACCCTAACCAACACCCTCACCCTAAACCTCACCCTAACCCTTATCCTCACATTAAGTCTAATCCTAACACTCACCCTCAACCTCACCCTCAACCTAACCCTAACCCTAAACTTAACCCTCACACTAACCCTCACCCTAACCCTTATCCTAACATTTACCGTAAGCCTAACCCTCAACCTCAGCCTCAGTGTAACCCTAAAACTCACCCTAACCCAGAACTTAACACTCAGCCTAAACCTAACCCTCACCCTCACCCTAATCTGCACCCTAAGCTAACACTTACCTAACCGAAACCCTCACCCTCACCCTCACCCTCAACATCACCCTCACCCTAACCCTCACCCTAACCCTGACCTCACCCTAACCCTAACCCTAATCCTAACCCTGACAGTAAACCTAATCCTCACACTAACCGTAACACTACCCCTCAGCCTAAACCTCACCCTAAACCTAACCATAACCCTAATCCTCACCCTATCCCTAACCCTAACCCGAAACCTCACCCTAACCTTACCCTCACCCTAACCCTACTGCTAAACCTAACCCTCAGCTTAACCCTAAACCTCACCCTAACCCTAACCCTCAATATAAGCCTTACCCTTACCCTCACCCTAACCCTACCCTTCACCCTAACCCTAAACCGAACCCTAACCCTAAACTTCACACTCATCCTAACCCTCACCCTAAACATTACCCTCACCCTAACGCTAACCCTAACACTAACCCTCACCCTAACGCTCTCCATCACCCTAATCCTCAACCTCACCCTAAACATAACCCTAACCCTAACCCTCACCCTTATCCTAACCTTCACCCTAACCTTCAACCTCACCCTAATCCTCACCCTAACACTAACCTTAACCCTTACCTAACCAAAACCCTCTTCCTCACCCTCACCCTTACCCTCACCCTCATCCTAGCCCTGACCATAACAATAAGCCTAACCCTAACTCTCTCCCTCACTCTCACTCTCATCCTCAGCCTAACCCTAACCCTTAACCTAACCCTAACCCTCACCCTCAACCTCACTCTCACCCTCACCATAACTCTAACCCTAAACCTAACACTCACCCTCAAGCTCACCCCAACCCTAAACCTATGCCTAACCCTCACCCTAAGCCTAACCCTCACCCAAACCCTAACCCTAACACTCACCCTCACCCTAACCCTAAACCTAAACCTAAACCTCAACTTAACCCTTATTCTAAACCTAACCCTCACCCTAACCCTCACCATAACACTAACCCTAAATCTAAACCTAAGCCTCACCCTAACCCTCACTGTCACCATACACTTCACCCTAACCCTAACACTAACACTAATCCCAAATTAACCCTAACCCTAACCCTCACCCTAACCCTCACCCTAACCCTAAACCTACCCCTCACCTAACCCTAACCCTAATCCTCAACCTAACACTAACCCTCACCCTCACCCTCAACCTCAGCCTGAGCTTAACCCTAACCCTAACGCTAATCCTAAACCTAATACTCACACTCTCACAAACCCTAATACTAATCATAACCCTAATACTAACCCTCACCCTCACCTCAACCTTAGCCTAAACCTAAACCAAACAATCACTGAAACCCTAACCCTAACCCTAATCCTAACCCTAACCCTCACACTAACCCTAAACCTAACCCTATAATTCACCCTAACCTTAAACCTAACCCTCACCCTAACACTAACCCTCACCCTAAGCCTACCCCTAACCCTCACCCTAAACTTCACCCTAACCCTAACCCTCACCTTAACCCGAAATCTAACCCTCACCCTAACCCTCAACCTAACCCTAACCCTACCCTCAAACTAACCCTTATCCTAACCGTAACACTGACAGTCACCCCAAACCTAACCCTCACCCTCACCCTCACCCTCACCCTGAGCCTCACCCAAACCCTAAACCTAATCTTAAACCTAACCCTCACCCCCTCCCTCACCCTAATCCTAAACATAAGCCTAATGTTAACCCTCACACTTACACTCAACTTAACCCTAACCCTAACCCTAACAATAACTGTAACCCTAAACCTAATCCTAACCCTAACCCTCACCCTCAGCCTCACCAACACTCTAAACCTAACCCTAATCCTAAGCCTAACCCTCACCCTCAAGCTATCCCTAAACCTAAACCTCACCCTAATCCTCAACCTAACCCTATTGCTAACCCTAAAACTCACCCTCACTCTAAACCTCATTCTAACTCTAAAGCGCACTATAACCCTAACCCTAACCCTAACCCTAATCCTCACCCTAACCGTAACCCTCAATGACACCCTAACACTCAACCTCACCAGAACCCGAACCCTCATATTCACACTCAATCTAACCCTAACCCTTCCCTAACCCTACACTTAACCCTCACCCTCACCCTCACCCTAACCCTAACCCTAACACTCACCCTCACCCTAAATATCACCCTAACCCTAACCCTAAAACTAACCCTGACCGTAGCCATCACCCTAACCCTAACACTAACCCTAACATTCACCCTCACACTAAACCTCATCCTCACACTAACCCTAAGCCTATACCTAACGCTAACCCTCACACTAACCCTAACCCTAACCCTCAACCTAACCCTAACCCTCGCCCTCACCCTCACCATCAGCCTAACCCACATCCTAAACCTAACCCTAACCCACAACATAACCCTCTAACTCACCGGAACCCTCAACCTCACTTGAAACCTCACCCTCACCCTAACCCTCAGCCTCACCCTAAATATCACCCTAACCCTAACCCTAAACCTCACTCTAAACCTAAACCTAACGCTAACACTAACCTTACCCAAAACCTTACGTAACCGAAAACCTCACCCTCAACCTCACACTCACCGTAGCCCTCACCCTAAAGCTAAACCTCACCCTAAACCTAAACCTAACCCTCACCCTACCCTTACCCTAACCCTCACCCTAAACCTCACCCTAACCCTAACCCTAAACGTAACCCTCTCACCCTAACCCTCACCCTCACTCTAACACTAACTCTAACCAAAACCCTCACCTTCACCCTAACCCTAATCCTAACCCTCAACCTGACCCTCACCCTCACCCTCATCCTAACAATTACCATAACCATAACCCCAACCCTAACTCTCAGCCTCAACCTAACATTATCCCCAACATTCACCGTCACCCTCACCCTCAACCTCAACCTCATCCTAAACCTCACCCTCACCCTAACCCTCACTTTCACCCTAAACATCACCCTAAGCCTAACCCTCAACCTAACCCTAACCCTTACACTAACCCTAAACCTAAACCTAACCCTCACCCTAAACCTAACCCTAACCCTCACCCTCAGCCTAACCCTAAACCTTACTCTAATCCTAATCCGAACGCTCACCCTAACCCTAACCATAACTGTAACCCTAACCCCCACCTTAACCCTAATGCTAACCCTAACTCTCACCCTCACCCTAAACCTGACCCTAACCCTTATCCTCACACTAACACTAACCCTAAACCTCACCCTCACCCTAAACCTCACACTAAACCTAACTCTCACCTTAGACTTAAGCCTTACCCACACGCTCACCCTCACACTCAGCCGAACCCTAAACCAAACCCTAATCCTAACCCTAACCCTCATACTCGTGCTAACACTAACCCTAACAATAACCCTCACCATCACCCTCACTCTCACCCTCATCCTAATCCTCATCCTCAACCTCACATTCACCCTAACCCTCACCCTAACCCTAACCCTAACCCTCATGCTAACCCTAACCCTAACTCTAACCCTAAACCTAACCCTCACCCTTACCCCAACCCTCACACTGACGCTCAGCCTCACCCTCAGCCTAACCCTAACCCTAACCCTCACCCTCACCCTAAATGTCACCCTAACCCTAACCCTCACTGTAACCCTAACCCTCACCCTAACATTAACCCTCAAACTCACACTAACACTCACCCTCATCCTAACCCTCAAACTCACCCTAAGCCTCAACATAACCCTTGCCATCACCCTAAACCTAACCCTCGCCCTAACACTAACCCTCATCCTAACCCTAACCCTAATCCTAATCCTAACCCTAACCCTCATCCTCAGCCTCACCAAAACTCTAAGCCTAACCCTAATCCTAATCCTAACCCTCACCCTCACCCTATCCCTAAACCTAACCCTTGCACTAATCCTCACCCTAACCCTATTTCTAACCCTAAACCTCACCCTCACCCTAAACCTCACTCTAACTCTAAAGCTCACTATAAACCTAACCCTAACCCTGACCGTAATTCTCACCCTAACCCTAAACCTCAACCACACCCGAACATGTAACCTCACGCTCACCCTAACCCTAACCCTAACCGTAATCCTCACCCTACCCTAACCCTAATCCCAAACCTAAATCTCATCCTCAACTTCACCCTCACCCTAACCCTCAACCTGAAACTCACCTTCACACTAACCCTCAAACGAACCCTAACCCACACCCTCACCCTCACCCTCAGCCTAACCCTAAACCTAACACTAATCCTAACCCTAACCCTCACCTTCAACCTAAACATAACCCTCAACATCTCCCTCAACCTCACACTCACCCTAACCCTCAACCTCAATCTCACCCTCACCCTAATATTCAACCTCACCCTAAAAATCACCCTAACCCTAACCCTCAACCTAACCATAACCTTTACCCTAACCCTAACCCTAACCCTCATCCTATACTTTATCATCAGACTAACCCTTACTCTAAACCTAACCCTAACACTCACACTAACCCTAACTCTCTCCCTAACCCTAAACCTACCCCTCAACCTAACCCTCACCCGAACTCTAAACCTAACCCTTAATCTCACCCTAACCCTATCCCTAACCCTCACCGTCACCCTAACCCTCATCGTCACTCTAACCCTCACCTTAAACCGAACAATTACCCACACCCTACAACTCACCCTCACCGGAAACCTCATCTTCACCTAAACCCTCACCCTCACCCTAACCCTCAGCCTCACCATAACCCTTACCCTAACCCTAACCCTCAACCTAATCCTCACCCTAACCCTAATGCTCACCCTAAACATAAACCTAACCATTACTGAGGGAAACACTCACCCTAAACCTAACCCTAACCCTAAGACTAAACCTCACCCTAACCCTTACCCTAAACCTCACCCTCACCCTCACCCTCACCCTAACCCTAACCCAAAACCTCAACCTAACCCTACTCCTAACCCTAACCATAACGCTCAACCTCACACTAAACCTCAACCTAACCCTTACCCTCAACCTGACCCTAAACCTAACCCTAACCCTAACCCACACACTAACCCTAACCCTCACACTAACCCTAACCCTACTATCACCTTAACCCTCACCCTCACCCTAACCCTAAACGTAAACCTAACCCTAACCTTCACATTAACTCTGACCCTAACACTCAACCTAAACCTAACCCTCACACTAACCCTCACATTAAACCTAATCCTCACCCTAACAATAACCCTAAATCTTACCTAACCAAAACCATCACGTTCACCCTCATTCTCACCCTAACACTCACACTCACCCTAGCCCTCACCTTAAACCTAACCCTAACCCTAACCCTAATCTTCACCCTCACCCTCACCGTCACCCTCAGCTTAACCCTAACCCTAACCCTAATCCTAAACCTAACCTTCAACCTCATCCACACCCTAACCCTAAACCTAAAACTAAGCTTCACCCTCACCCTCACCATCACCCTCAGCCTTACCATAACCCTAACCCAAATCGTAAACCTTAACCTCACCCTCAACCTCACACTCACCCTTAACCTAAACCTCACCATAGCCCTCACCCTGAACCTAAACCTCAACCTAACCCTAACCCTAAACCTCACTTTTACCCTAACCCTAAACATAAACCGAACCCTGACAATAACCCTAACCCTAAACCTAATCTTAACTCTAACCCTCATCCTAACCCTAACCCTATACCTAAAACTCTCCCTAACACTAATCCTAACCCTAACCCTCACCCTCACTATCACCGTCACCCTAACCCTGAACCTCAAGCTCACCCTCACCCTAACACTCACCATCACCCTAACCCTCACCCTAACCCTAACCCTCAACCACACCCTAACCCTCACACTCACCCGAACGCTAACACTCACTTTCACCCTAACCCTCACCCTCACAATATACAACACCCTAAACCCTAATCCTCAGCCTAATACTAACCCTCATCCTAAACCTAAACCTAATCCTAACACTAACCCTCACACTCACCCTAACCCTATCCCTAACCCTCACCCTAACCATCAAACTCACCCTTACTCTAATGCTAACCCTACTTCTCACCCTCACACTAACACTCACCCTAAACCTCACCCTAAACCCTTACCCTCACCATAACCCTAACCCTAACTCTAACCCTAACCCTCACCCTCACCCTCAAGCTAACCCTATCCCTAACCCTAAACCTCAACCTAACCCAAACCGTGACCCTAACCCTAACCCTGACCCTAACCCTCACCTTAAACCTAACGGTAACCCTAAACCTCACACTAACCCTAACCCTCACCATAAACCTAAACATGACCTCAACCTCACCGTAAACCTAACTCTAACCCTAACTATAACCCTAATCCTAACCCTCACACTAACACTAAACCTAACAATAAAACTCACCCTAGCACCAATCCTAACCCTAATCCTCACCCTAGCCCTAACCCTCACCATAACCTTAACCCTAACACTCACCCTAACCCTAAAATTAACCCTAACCCTCACGCTAACCCTAACGCTAACCCTAACTCTCAACTTCAACCTAACTCTTACCCTAACCCTTATCGTCATACTAACCCTAACCATAACCATAACGTTCACACTAACCCTAACTCTCACCCTAACCCTTACTGTAACCCTAACCCTAACCCAAACCCTCACACTAAACCTAAACCTCATACTTAACCTAACCCTACCCCTCAGCCTAACTCTAACCCTAAACCTAACCCGAACTCAAATCCTCACCCTATCCATAACCTTAAACCAAACCCTCGCCCTATCCCTCACTCTAAACCTAACCCTCACCCTTACATTTACCC
The DNA here is from genome assembly GCF_024711535.1 of Dipodomys merriami. Lineage (NCBI taxonomy): Eukaryota > Metazoa > Chordata > Mammalia > Rodentia > Heteromyidae > Dipodomys > Dipodomys merriami. The sequence goes on along the minus strand of NW_027206191.1, from coordinate 5,721,001 downwards.
TTACCCTCACCCGAACCCTAACACTCACCCTCACCCTAACCCTCACCCTAACACTTACCCACACCCTAACACTCACCCTAAATCTAACCATAAACCTAAACTTCACCCTAACCCTCAATCTAATCCTTAGGCTCACCCTCACCCTAAACTTTACCCTCACCCTAACACTTACCCTAACCCAAAACCTAACCCTCACACTAACCCTAACTCTAACCCTCTGCCTAACCCTTATCATAACCCTAAACCTAACCCTAAAACTCACCCTAAACCTAACCCTAACCCTAACCCAAACCCTCACACTAAACCTTACCATAATGATCAGTCTAAACCTCATACTAACCCTAACCATAACCCTAACCCTAATCCTAACCATAACCGTCAACCTCCCCTTCCCCCTCAGCCTTACCCTAACCCTAACCCTAATCCTAACCCTAACATTCAACCCCACTCTCACCCTAACCCTAAACCTAATCCTAAGGCTAACCCTCACCCTCAGATTAACCCTAACCCTAATCCTAACCCTAACACTCACCCTAACACTCACCCTCGCCCTCACCCTAAGCCTAAAATTAACCCTAACTCTCACCCTCACCCTCACCCTCAGCCTAACTCTCACCTTCATCCTCACCCTAACACTAACCCTAACCCTCACCCTCACACTAACCCTAAACTTAACCCTAATCCTCACCATAACCCTAACACTAAATCTAAAACTCACCCTCACCCTAACATTCACCATCACCCTAACCCTCACCCTAACCCTAACCCTCAACCACACCCTAATCCTCACACTCACCCGAACCATCACCCTCACCCTAACACTGACTCTCACCCTAACCCTCACCCTCACAATATACATTACCCTAACCCTAACCCTCAGCCTAACCCTAAACCTCATCCTAACCCTAAACCTAATCCTAACACTAACCCTCACACTCACCCTAATCCTATGCCTAACCCTCACCCTAACCTTCATCCTAACCCTCAACCTCACCCTAACCCTAATGCTAACCATATCTCTCATACTCACCCTAACCCTCACCCTAAACCTCACCCTAACCCTAACCCTCACCCTCACCTCACACTAACCCTAACCCAAAACCTAACCCTCACCCTCAAGCTCAAACTAACCCTATCCCTAACCCTAACCCTCAAACCTAACCTTAACTGTGACCATAAACCTAACCCTCACCCTAACCCTCACCTTAAACCTAACGGTAACCCGAACTCTCACACTAACCCTAACCCTCAGCATAACCTTAAACCTGACCCTAACCCTTCTCCTCACACTAACACTAAACCTAACCCTCACCCTCACCCTAACCCTCACACTAAACCTAAGCCTCACACTAGACCTAAGCCTTACCCGCACCCTCACCCTCACACTCAGCAGAACCCTTAACCAAACCCTAATCCTAACCCTAACCCTCACACTCGAGCTAACCCTAAGACTAACAATAACCCTCACCATCACCCTCACTCTCACCCTCACCCTAATCCTCACCCTCAACCTCATATTTACCCTAACCCTCACCCTAACCCTAACCCTAACCCTCATGCTAACCCTAACCCTAACTCTAACCCTAAACCTAACCCTCACCCTTACCCCAACCCTCACACTGACGCTCAGCCTCACCCTCAGCCTAACCCTAACCCTAACCCTCACCCTCACCCTAAATGTCACCCTAACCCTAACCCTCACTGTAACCCTAACCCTCACCCTAACATTAACCCTAACATTAACCTTAAAACTCACACTAACACTCACCCTAACCCTAACACTCAAACTCACCCTAAGCCTTAACCTAACCCTTGCCATCACCCTAAACCTAACCCTCGCCCTAACACTAACCCTCATCCTAAACCTAACCGTAATCCTAATCCTAACCCTAACCCTCAAACTCAGCCTCACCAAAACTCTAAGCCTAACCCTAATCCTAATCCTAACCCTCACCCTCACCCTAGCCCTAAACCTAACCCTTGCACTAATCCTCACCCTAACCCTATTGCTAACCCTAAACCTCACCCTCACCCTAAACCTCACTCCAACTCTAAATCTCACAACAACCCTAACCCTAACCCTAGCCCTAATCGTCACCCTAACCCTAACCCTCAACCACAACCTAACACTCAACCTTACCCTCACCGTCACACTCAGGCTCACTCTCACTCTAACCCTAACCCTAACACTAACCCTACACCTAACCCTCACCCTCACCATCACCCTAAACCTAACCCTAACCCTAAACCTCACCCTCACCCTAAATATCACCCTAACCCTAACCCTCACCCTAACCCTAACCCTAAAACTAACCCTAACGCTTATCCTCACACTAACCCTAAACCTAACCCTAACCCTCACCCTAACCCTTACCCTAAACCTAAACCTAAACCCAACCCTCACCCTAATACTAACCCTAACCCTAACCCTCAACCTCACCCTCATCCTAACCCTAACCCTAACCCTAACCCTCACCCTACCCTAACCCTAAACCTAAACCTAAATCTCACCCTCACCATCACCCTCACCCTATCACCCTCAAACTCACCTTCACCTTAACCCTCAAACGAACCCTAACCCTAATCCTAACCCACACCCTCACCCTCACCCTCAGCCTAACCCTAAACCTAACACTAATCCTAACCTAACCCTCACCCTCAACTGAAACATAACCCTCAACATCACCCTCAACCTCACACTCACCCTAACCCTCACGCTCAACTTCACCCTCACCCTAATATTCAACCTCAACCTAAACATCACCCTAACCCTAAACCTCAACCTAAACCTAACCTTTACCCTAACCCTAACACTAACCCTCACCCTAAACTTTATCTTCAGACTAACCCTTACTCTAAAGCTAACCCTCACCCTAACTCTAAACCTAAACCTAACCCACACCCTAACACTCCCCCTCACCGGAACCCTCCCCCTCACCTGAACCCTCACCCTCACCTTAACCTTCAGTTTCAAGCTTACCCTTACCGTAACCCTAACCCTCAACTTAACCCTCACCCTAACCCTAATCCTCACCCTAACCATAAACCTAACCCTTACCTAAGGGAAACACTCAACCTAAACCTAACCCTAACCCTAAACCTAAACCTTACCCTAACCCTAACCCTAAACCTCACCCTCACCCTCACCCTAACCCTAACCCTAACCCTAACCCTCACCCAAACCTCACCCTAACCCTAATCCTAACCTTAACCCTTACCATAACCCCAATCCTAACCCTAGCACTCACCCTCACCCTAAACCTCACCCTAACCCTTATCCTCACTCCAACCCTAACCCTAACCCTCACCCTCACCATCACCCTAATTCTAACCCTAAACTTAACCCTCTCTCTAAACCTAACTCTCACCCTAACCCTAACCCTAACCCTAACCCTCACCCTAACCCTAACTCTAACCCTAAACATCACCCTCATGCTCACCCTAACCCTAACGATAAACCTTACCCTCATGCTCACTCTAAGACTCCCCCTAAGCTTTATCCTCATACTAACCCTAAGTCTAACCCTGAAGCTAACCGTCACCCTAACCCTCACCATAAACCTAACCCTAAACCACACCCTAAACTTCAGCCTCACCGTCACCCTCACCCGAACTGTCACCCTCACCCTAACCCTCAGCCTCACCCTAAACCTCACCCTAATCCTAACCCTCAATCTAACCCTTACCGTAACCCTCACCCTAACCCTAACACTCAAAATAACCCTCACCCTCAACCTAAACCTCAACCTAATCCTTACCTAACTGAAAACCTCGCCCTTACCCTCACATTCACCATAACCCACACCCTCACTGTAGCCCTCACCCTACACCTAAACCTCACCCTAACCCTAACCCTACACCTCACAATCACCCTCACCCTAACCCTAACCCTAATCCTGACTCTAACCGTTACCCTCAACGTAACCCTCACCCTAACACTAAACCTCAACCTAAACATCACCCTAAACCTAATCCTCACCCTAACCAGAACCCTAACCCTTACCTAAAGGAAACCCTCACCCTTACACTCACCCTAAACCTCACCATCACCGTAGCCCTCACCCTAAGCCTAAACTTCACAATAACCCTTACACTCAACTTCACCCTAACCCTAAACCTAACCCTAACCCTCACCCTAACCGTAATCCTCAACATAAACATAACCCTAACCCTAACAATAACCCTCATCCTAACTCTAATCCTTACCCTAACCCTAAGCCTAACCCTAAATTTCACCCTAACCCTAACCCTAACCCAAAACCTCACCCTCACCCTAACCCTCACCTTAACCCTTACCCTAACACTAACCCTCACACTAAACCTAACACTAATCCTAACCCTCACCCTTACTCAAACCCTCACTCAAACCTTATCCTCACCCTAATCCTAAACCTAAACCTAACCCTCACCCTCACCATCACCCTAACACTAACCCTAACCCTAACCCTCACCCTAACACTAACACTTAACCTAACCCTAATCCTAACCCTCACACTAACCCTCACCCTCAACCTAACCCTAATCCTAACCCTCACCCTCACCCTCACCCTCACCATAACCCTAATCCTAACCCTCACCCTAACCCTCACCCTAACCTTAATCCTCAACATAAACATAACCCTAACCCTAACAATAACCCTCACCCCAACTCTAATCCTTACCCTAACCCTAACCCTAACCCTAAATTTCACCCTAACCCTAACCCTAACCCAAAACCTCACCCTCACCCTAACCCTCACCTTAACCCTAACCCTAACACTAACCCTCACACTAAACCTAACACTATTCCTAACCCTCACCCTTACTCTAACCCTCACCCAAACCTTATCCTCACACTAATCCTAAACCTAAACCTAATCCTCACCCTCACCATCACCCTAACACTAACCCTAACCCTAACTCTCACCCTAACACTAACACTTAACCTAACCCTGATCCTATCCCTCACACTAACCCTCACTCTCAACCTAACCCTAATCCTAACCCTCACCCTCACCCTCACCCTCACCATAACCCTAATCCTAACCCTCACCCTAACCCAAACCCTTATCCAGCCCTAAACCTATCCCACATCCTAACCCTCACCCTCAGCCTAAACCTAAACCTAAACCTCACTCTACATCTAACCCTAAGCCTAACCCTAACACTTACATTCACCATAACCCTAAAATTAACCCTAACTCTCAACCTCACCCTCACCCTAAACTTATCCCTAGCCCTCACACTCACCCTAAACCTAATCCTAACCCTAACCCACACCCCCACTGTCATACTCACCCTAACCCTCACCTTCACCCTAACCCTCAAACTAACCCTAACACTGACCCTACACCTAACCCTAACCCTCACCATCACCCTTAGCCTAACACTAAAACTAATACTAATCCTCACCCTAACCCTCACCCTCACCCTAAACCTTACCCTCAACATCACCATCACCCTCACCCTCACCCTAACCCTCACCCTCAACTTCACCCTCACCTTAACCCTCACCCTCACCATAAACATCACCCTAACCTAAACCCCACCCTCACCCTAACCCTAAACCTAACACTCACACTAAAACTAACGATAAACCTGACCCTCACGCTCAACCTAAAACTCACCCTAAGCTTTATCCTCATACTAACCCTAACGCTAACCATCACACTAAACCTAACCCTCTCCCTAACCCTAATCCTACCCCTCAAACTAACCTTCACCCTAAACCTAAACTGAACCCAACTCCTCACCCTAAACGTAACCCTCACCCTCACCCTAACCCTCACTGTCACCCTAACCCTCACCATAATCCTAACACTAAACCACACCCTAACCCTCACCCTCACCCTAACCCTCACTGTCACCCTAACCCTCACCATAATCCTAACACTAAACCACACCCTAACCCTCACCCTCACCCTCAACCTCACCCGAACCATCACCTTCACCCTAACCCTCAGCCTCACCCTAAACGTCACCCTTACCATAACCCAAAATCTAACACTAACCCTAACCACCACCCTAACCCTAACCCTCAAACTAAACCTCATCCTCAACCTAATCCTCATCCTAAACTTAACCCTAATCCTTACCTTACTGAAAACCTCACCCTCACCCTCAGACTCACCCTAAACCACACCATCACCGTAGCCCTCACCCTAAACCTAAACCTCACCCTAACCCTTACCCTAAAACTCAATCTCACCCTCAACCTAACCCTAACCCCAACCCTCACCCTAAACCTCACCCCCACCCTAACCCTAAACCTACCCCTAACCCTCACCCTCACACTAACGCTCAACCTAACCCTTACCCTCAACCTGACCCTAACCCTAACCCTAACCCTCACACTAACCCTAACCATACCTCTCACCGTAACCCTCACCCTCACCCTAACCCTAAACCTAACCCTAACCCTAACCCTCACCCTAACTCTGACCCGAACACTCACCCTAAACCTAACCCTCACACTAACACTCACATTCAAAATAATCTTCACCCTAACAATAACCCTAATTCTTACCTAAACAAAACCCTCACGTTCAGCCTCATTCTCACCCTAACACTCACACTCACCCTAGCTCTAACCATAAACCTAACCCTTACCCTGATCTTCACCCTCATCCTCACCATCACCCTCAGCCTAACCCTAACCCTAAAACTAATCTTAAACCTAATCTTCAACCTCACCCTCACCCTAACCCTAAACCTAAACCTAACCTTCACCCTCAACCTCACCGTCACCCGCAGTCTTACCATAACCCTAACCCAAAACATAACCCTTACCTCACACTCACCCTCACACTCACCCTTAACCTCACCCTCACTATAGCCCTCACCCTGAACCTACACCTCACCCTAACCCTAACCCTAAACCTCACTCTTACCCTAACCCTAACCCTAAAAATAAACCTAACCCTAAATCTAATCCTAACTCTAACCCTTACCAAAACCCTAAAACTATACCTAAAACTCACCCTAAACCTAATCCTAACCCTAAACCTCACCCTCACTGTTACCGTCACCCTAACCCTGAACCTCAAACTCACCCTCACCCTAACCCTCAAACTATCCCTAATCCTCACCCTATCCCTAACCCTAACCCTCACCCTCACCCTCACACTCAGCCTAACACTTAACCAACTCCTAAACCTAACCCTAACCCTCGCACTAACTGTCACCCTAATCCTAACAATAACTCTCATCATCACTCTTACCCTCACCCTCACCCTAACCCTCACCCTCAACCTCACCCTCACCCTAACCTTCACCATCACCCTAAACTTCACCCCAACCCTAAACCTCACGCTAACCCTAAACCTAACCCTAAACCTCACCCTCACCCTAACCCTCACCCTCAACCTCACCCTCACCCTAACCCTCACAATCACCCTAAACTTCACCCTAAACCTAACCCTCACCCTAACCCTAAACCTAACCTTAACCCTCTCTCTCACCCTAAAACTAAACCACACTCTAACCCTAACCCTAACCCTAACCCTCACCCTAACCCTAACAGTAAACCTCACCCTAACCCTAACTCTTATGCTAACCCTAACCCTAACCCTAACCCTCAATTTAACCCTAATTCTAAAGCTCACCCTCAACTTAACGCTTACCCTAACCCTAAAAATAACCCTTACCCTCACCCTAACCCTAACCCTAAACCTAAAAATCAACCTCACCCTCACCCTAAACTTAACCCTAACTCTCACACTCACCCAAACCCTAATCCTAACCCTAACTCACACGCTCACTGTCACCCTCACCCTAACCCTCACCGTCAACCTCACCTTCAACCTAACCCTCAAACTAACCCTAACCCTCACCCTCACCCACACCCTAACCCTTACCCTAAATCTAACAATAATCCTCACCCTAACCCTCATTCTCACCCTAAACCTAATCCTCATGATCACCCTCACCCTCACCCTCATCCTAACCCTCACCCTCACTGAAAACATGACACGAACCATAACCCTCACCCTAAACCTAAGCCTAACCCTAATCCTCACCCTAACCCAAACGATAAAATTTACCCTCATGCTCACCCTAAAACTCACCGTAAGCTTCAGCCTCATACTAAACCTAACTCTAACCATAACGCTAACCACCGTCACACTAATCCTAACCATAATCCTACCCCTCAGTCTAACCCTCATCGAAAACCTAGCCCTCACCCTAAAACTAACCCTAACCCTCACCCTCACCCTAACCCTCACCGTCACCCTAACCCTCACGCTAACCCTAAACCTAAACCACACCCTAACCCTCACCTTCACCCTCACGCGAACCCTCACCCTCACCATAACCCTCAGCCTCAACCCAAACATCACCCTAACCCTAACCCTCAATCTAACCCTAACCCTAACCCTCACCCTAACCCTAACAGTCAAACTAACCCTCACCCTCAACCTAATCCTCACCCTAAGCATAACCCTAACCCTTACCTAATGGCAACCCTCACACTCAACCTAACACTCACCATCATCTTAGCCCTCACCCTAAACCTAAACGTCACAATAACCCTCACCCTCACCCTCACCCTAACCCTAACCCTAACCCTCACTATAACCCAAACCCTTACCCTAACCCTAACTCTACCCCTCAGCCTAACCCTCAACCTCAGCCTAACCCTAAACCTAAACCTAACTCTAAGCCTAACCCTAACCCTAAGCCTTACCCTCACCCTAACCCTAACTCTAACCCTAACCCTAATCCTTACTTAACTGAAAACCTCACCCTCACCCTCAGACTCACCCTAACCCACAACTGAACTATAGTCCTAACCCTAAACCTAAAGCTCACCCTAACCCTAACTCTAAACCTAACCCTCACCCTAAACCTCACCCTCACCCTAACCCTAACCCTAAACCTAACCCTCATATTAATCCTCACCCTAAACCTAATGATAACCCTAACCCTAACCCTCACATTAACCCTAACTCTCACCCTAATCCTAACCCTACATCTCACCCTAACCATCACTCTCACCCTAACCCTAAACCTAACCCTAACCATAACCCTCACCCTAACTCTGACCCTAAAACTCACCCTAACCCTAACATTCACACTAACCCTCACATTCAACCTAATCCTCACAGTAACAATAACCCTCACTCTTACCTAACCGAAACCCTCACGTTCACCCTCATTCTCAAACTAACACTCACACTCACGCTACCCATCACCCTAAACCTAACCCCAACCCTAACCCTAATCTTCACCCTCACCCTCACCGTCAACCTCAGCCTTAACATAACCCTAACCCAAATCTTAACCCTTACCCTCACACTCACCCTCACACTCACCCTAAACCTCACCTTCACGATAGACCTCACCCTGAACCTAAACTTCACCCTAACCCTAACCCTAAACATCATTCTTACCCTAAACCTAACCCTAACCCTAACAATAACCCTAACCCTAACCCTAATCCTAATTGTAAACCAAATCCTAACCCTAACCCTATACCTAAAACTCACCCTGACCCTAATCCAAACCCTAAACTTCACCCACAATATCACAGTCACCCTAAAGCAGACCCTCAACCTCACCCTCAACCTAACACTCACACTAAACCTAGCCCTCACCCTAACCCTAACCCGAACCCTCACCCTCACCCTAACCCTCACCATCACCTTAAACTTCACCCCAACCCTAACCCTCACCCTAAACCTAAAGCTAACCCTAACCCTCAGCCACACCCTAACCCTAACCCTAAACCTCACTCTAAACCTAACCCTGACCCTAACCCTCACCCTAACCCAAACACTAACCCTCACCCTAACCCTATCTCTTACATTAACCCTAACCCTAACACTAAGCTCAAGGTAACACTAACTCTAACCCTCACCCTAAACATAATGCTTACCCTAACCCTAAACCTAACCCTTACCCTCACCCTAACCCTAACCTTAACCCTAACCCTCAACCTCAGCCTCATCCTAAATTTTACCCTAACTCTCACACTCACCCTAACCCTAATCCTAACCCTAACCCCCACCATCACTGTCAACCTCACCCTAACACTCACCGTCAACCTCACGTTCACCCTAACCCAAAACTAACCCTAACCCTCACCCTCACCCTCAGCTTAACCCTAACCCTAAAACTAACCCTAATCCTCACCCTAACCCTCATCCTCAACCTAAACCTAACCCTCAAGATCACCCCTACCCTCACCCTCACCCTCACACTCATCCTAACCCTTACCCTCACCCTAACCCTAAACCTAAACCTAACTCAAAACCTAAACCTAATCCTAACCCTCACCCTATCCCTTATCCTCACACTAACCCTAAAGTTAACCGTCACCCTCACCCTCACCCTAACCCTAAACCTAAAGTTAACCCTCACTCTAAACTTAACACTTACTCTAACCCTAACCCTAACCCTCACATTAACCCTCACCTTACCCTTATCCTCACACTAATCTTAAGCCTAACCCTCAACCTCACCCTCACCCTAACCCTAACCTGAAACCTAACCCTCACCTTAACACTAAACCTTACTCTAACCGTAACCCTAAACCTCACACTAAGCCTCACCCTAAACCTAACCCTCACCCCTACACTCACACTCACCTTAACCCTAACCCTGATCCTTACCCTCACACTAAACCTAAACCTAAACCTAAAACTCACCATAAACCTAATCCTAACCCTAAACCTCACTCTCACTGTCACTGTCACTCTAACCCTGACCCTCAACCTCACCCTCACCCTAACCCTCACACTCACCCTAATCCTAACCCTAACCCTAACAATAACGCTCACACTAACCCTCACCGTAACACTAACCCTAACCCTACCCCTCACCCTAAACTTCACCCTAACCCTAACCCACTCCCACACCCTAAACCTCATGCTAACCTGGACCCTAACCCTCACCCTAGCACTCAACCTCACCCTAAACATCACCTTCACCCTCACCCTAATCCTCACCCTAACCCTAACACTCAAACTAACCCTAACCCTCACCCTCACCCTCACCATCATCCTAACCCTCACCCTAAACCTTACACTAACCCACAACCTAACCCGAACCCGAACCATTACCCTCAACTGAACCCTCACCCTCACCCTAACCCTCAGCCTCACACTAAACATTTCCCTAACCCTAACCCTCACTCTAAGCCTAACCATAACCCTAACACTAACCATAACCCAAACTCTTACCTAACCAAAAACCACACCCTCACCCTCACACTAACCCTCACACTCACCCTCACCATAGCCCTCACCCTAAACCTAAACCTCAACATTACCCTAACCCTAACCCTCACCCTAACGCTAACCCTAACCCTCACCCTAAACCTCAACCTAACCCTAACCCTAACCGTAACACTAACCCTCACCCTAACCCTCACCCACACCCTAACACTAACCCTAACACAAACTCTCAACCTCACCCTAATCCTAACACTAACCCTCACCCTCACCCTCACCCTCTCCCTCATAATATCCATTACCCTATCCATAACCATAACCCTAACCCTCACCTTCACCGTAAACCTAAATCTAACCCCAACATTCACCGTGACAATCACCTTCACCCTCACTTTCACCCTAACACTAACGCTAACCCTAACTCTCAGCCTCACCCTAACCCTAACACTAACCCTCACCCTCACACTCAAACTCACCCTCATCCTATTCCTTACCCTAACCGTAAACATTACCCTAACCCTCACCTTCACCTTAATACTAACCCTAGCCACAACATTCACCGTCACCGTCACCTTCACCCTCACCCTCACCCTAACAGTCACCGTCACCCTAAACATCATCCTAACCCTAACCCTCAACCTAACCCTAATTCCTACAATAACCCTAACCCTAACCCTCAACTTAACCCTAACCCTAACACTAACCTTAACGCTCACCCTAACCGTAATACTAACCCTAACACTCACCCTCAACTAAACCTCATCCTAACCCTTATACTCACACTAACCCTAAACCTAACCTTCACCCTCACCCTCACCCTAACCCTAACCCTAAACTTAACCCTCATTCTAACCTTAACAATTACTCTAACCCTAACCCTCACACTAACGCTCACCCTAACCCTTATCCTCACACTAACCCTAAGCCTAACCCTCAACCTCACCCTCACCCTAACCCTTACCCTAAACTTAACCCTCACCCTCACCCTCACCCTAACCCTAACCCTAACCCTCACCCTAACCCAAACCCTTACCCTAACCCTAACTCTACTCCTTACCCTAACCCTCACCCTTAGCCTAAACCTAAACCTAAACCTCACCCTAAAACTAACCCCAATCCTAACCCTAAACCTTACCCTCACCCTAACCCTAACTCTAACCCTAACCCTAATCCTTACCTAAGTGAAAACCTCACACTCACCTTCAGATTCACCCTAAACCACACCCTGACTGTAGCCCTCACCCTAAACCTACACCTCACCCTAACCCTAACCGAAACCTCACCCTCACCCTTACCCTAACCCTAACCCTAACCTAACACTCACCCTAACCCTCACCCTCACCGTAACCTTAACCCTAAACATAACCCTCACATTAATCCTCACGCTAACCCTAACGCTTACCCTAACCCTAAACCTAACCCTAATCCTAACCCTCAACCTAACCCTTACCCTCAACCTCACCCTAACTCTAACCCTAACCCTAACCCTCACACTAAACTTAACCCTCACACTAACCCTAACCCTACTTCTCACGGTAACCCTCACCCTCACCCTAACACTAAACCTAACCCTAATACTAACCCTCAACCTAACTCTGACCCTAACACTCACCCTAACCCTCAGCCTCACACTAACCCTCACATTCAACCTAATCCTCACCCTAACAATAACCCTAACTCTTACCTAACCGAAACCCTCACGTTCACCCTCATTCTCACCCTAACACTCACACTCACGCTAGCCCTCACCTTTACCCTCACCCTAACCCTAACCCTAATCTTAAGCCTCACCCTCACCGTCAGCCTAACCCTCACACTGAACCTAACCCTAACCAACAACCTAACCCTCACCTGAACCCGAACCCTCAACCTCACCTGAATCCTCACCCTCAATCTAACCCTCAGCCTCACACTAAACATCTTCCTAACCCTAACCCTCACTCTAAACCAAACCATAAACCTAACACTAACCATAACCCAAACCATTACCTAACCGAAAACCACAACCTCACCCTCACAATCACTCTAACACTCACCCTCACCATAGCCCTCACCCTAAACCTAAGCCTCAAAATAACCCTAATTGTAACCCTGACCCTAACCCTAACCCTAACCCAAACCATCACCCTAAAACTCACCCTAATCCTAACCCTAACTGTAACCCTAACCCTCACGCTAACCCTCATCCTCACCCTAACCCTAACGCTAACCCTGACTCTCACCCTCACCCTAACCCTAACCCTAACCTTCACCCTCACCCTCACCCTCACTCTCAACCTATCCCTTACCATAACCGTAACCATAAACCTAATCCTCACATTAACGTTAAACCTAAACCTAATCCCAACATTCACCGTCACAGTCACCTTCACCCTCACCATCACGCTAAACATCACCCTAAACCTAACCCTCAACCTAATCCTAACCCTTACACTAACCCTAACCCTATCCCTAACCCTCAACGTAACACTAACCCTAACCCTAACCATAAATCTCACCCTAACCCTAATGCAAACCCTAACACTCACCCTCCCCCTAAACCTCAACCTAACCCTTATCCTCATACTAACCCTAAACCTATCCCTCACCCTCACCCTCACCCTAACCCTAACCCTAAACTTAACCCTCACTCTAACTTTAACAATTACTCTAACCCTAACCCTAACCCACACAATAACGCTCACCCTACCCCTTATCCTCACACTAAGCCTAACCCTCACACTAACCCTAACCCTACCTCACACCATAACCCACACCCTCATGCTAACCCTAAACCTAACCCTAACCCTAACCCTCACAATAATTCTGACCCTAACACTCACCCTTACCCTAACCCTCACCCTAACCCAAACCCTTACCCTAACCCTACCCCTACCCCTCACCCTCAGCCTAACCCTAAACCTCATTCTAAATCTAACCCTAACCCTTAACCTCACCCTCACACTAACCCTAACCCTAACCCTAATCCTTACCTAACTGAAGCACACACACTCACCCTCAGACTAACCCTAAACCTCACCCTCACCGTAGCCCTCACCCTAAACCTAAACCTCAACCTAACCCTAAACCTCACCCTCACCCTCACCCTAACCCTAACCCTAACCTAACCCTCACCCTAAACCTCACCCTCACCCTAACCCTAACCCTAACCCTAACCCTCACATTAATCCTCACCCTAAACCTAACGCTAACACTAAACCTTACCCTCACCCTAACCCTCTACCTAACCCTTACCCTCAACCTCTCACCCTAACACTAACCCTAAACCTAACACTCACCCTAACCCAAACCCTTACCCTAACCCTAACCCTACCGGTCACACTAACCCTCACCCTCAGCCTAAACCTAAACTTAAATCTCAGTCTAAACCTAACCCTAACCCTAACCCTAACCCTTACCCTCACCCTAATCCTAACCCTAACCCTAACCCTAACCCTCACACAAACCCTAACCCTCACACTAACCCTAACCCTACCTCACACCGTAACCCTCACCCTCACCCTAACCCTAAATCTAACTGTCACCCTAAAACTCACCCTCACCCTCATCCTCACCCTCACCCTAAACCTAACCCTCACCCTAAACCAAACCCTTACTGTAACCATAACCCTATCCCTCACCCTCAGCCTAACCCTAAAACTAAACCTCATTCTAAACCTAACCCTAATCCTAAACCTAACCCTTACCCTCACCCTAATCCTAACCCTAAACCTAACCCTAACCCTCACACTAACCCTACCTCTCACCGTAACCCTCACCCTCACCCTAACCCTAAACCTCACACTAACCCACACCCTAACCCTAACTCTGACCCTAACACTCACCCTAACCCTCACCCTCACACTAACCCTCATATTCAACCTAATCCTCACCCTAACAATAAACCTAAATCTTACCTAACTGAAGCACTCAGGTATACCCTCATTCTCACCCTAACACTAACACTCACGCTAGCCCTCACCTTAACCCTAACCCTAATCCTAACCCTAATCTTCAGCCTCACCCTCACCGTCACACTCAGCCTAACCCTAACCCTAACCCTAATCCTAAACCTAACCCTCAACCTCACACTCATCCTAACCCTAACCCTAAATCTAACCTTCACCCTCACTCTCACCGTCATCCTCAGCCTTAACATAACCCTAACCCAAATCTTAACACTTACCCTCACCCTCACCCTCACACTCACCCTAAACCACACCCTCACCATAGCCCTCACCCTAAACCTAAATCTCACCCTAAACCTAACCCTAAACCTCACTCTTACCCTAACCCTAACAGTACCTCAAACCCTAAGCCTAATCCTAACCCTAACCCTAACCATAAACCTAAAACTCACTGTAACCCTAATCCTAACCCTATCCGTCACCCTCACTGTCACCGTCACCCTAACCCTGACCCTCAACCTCACCCTCACCTTAACCCTCACTGTAACCCTAACGCTCACCCTAACACTAATCCAAACCCTCACACTCACCATAACCCTAACCCTAACCCTAACAATAACGCTCACCATCATCCTCACCCTAACCCTCACTGTAACACTAACCCTAACCCTACCCCTCACCCTAAACTTCACCCTAACCCTAACCCACTCCGACACCCTAAACCTCATGCTAACCTGAACCCTTACCCACAACCTAGGACTCAACCTCACCCTAAACATCACCCTCACACTCACCCTAATCCTAACTCTAATCCTAAACCTCAACCTAACCCTAAACCTCACCCTCACCCTCACCGTCAGACTAACCCTCACCCTAAACCTAACCCTAACCCTCACATTAATCCTCACCCTAACTCTAAAGCTAACCCTAACCCTCACCCTCACACTAACCCTCAACCTAACCCTTACCCTCAACCTGATCCTAACGCTAACCCTAAAACTCACACTAACCCTAACCCGCACACTAATCCTAACCCTACCTCTCACCCTAACCCTAACACTCAAACTAAACCTCACCCTTAACCTAATCTTCACCCTAACCATAACC
The DNA here is from genome assembly GCF_024711535.1 of Dipodomys merriami. Classification (NCBI taxonomy): domain Eukaryota; kingdom Metazoa; phylum Chordata; class Mammalia; order Rodentia; family Heteromyidae; genus Dipodomys; species Dipodomys merriami. The sequence goes on along the minus strand of NW_027206191.1, from coordinate 5,704,854 downwards.
CTAACCTTTACCTAACGGAAACCCTCCCCGTCAAACTCACACTCACCCTAACACTCACCATCACCGTAGCCCTCACCCTAAACCTAAACGTCACACTCACCCTCACCCTCACCTTCATCCTAACCCTAACCCTAAACCTAACCCTCACCGTAACCCTAAGACTTACCCTAAACCTAAACCTAACCCTCACACTAACCCTCACCCTAACTCTAACCCTAACCCTAACCCTCACACTCAGCTTCACACTAAACCGAAACCTAAGCCAAACCATCACCCTAACCCAAAACCTTACCCTAACTCTAAACCTAACCCTCACCCTCAGCCTAACCCTAAACCTAAACCTCATTCTAAACCTAACCCTAAACCTATACCTAACCCTTACCCTCACCCTAACCCTAACCCTAACCGTAATCCTTACCTAACTGAAAACCTCACCCTCACTCTCAGACTCACCCTAACACACAACCTCACCGTAGCCCTCACCCTAAATCTAAACCTCACCCTCACCCTCACCCTAACCCTAACCCTAACCTAACCCTCACCCTAACCGTCACCCTCACCCTCACTCTAAACCTAAACCTAACCCTCACATTAAACCTCACTCTAAACCTAACGCTAGCACTCACCCTCACCCTAACACTCAACCTAACCCTTACCCTCATCCTGACCCTAACCCTAACCCTAACCCTAACCCTCACACTAACCCTAACCCTCACCCTAACTCTGACCCTAACACTCACCCTAACCCTCACCCTCACACTAACCCTCACATTCAAACTAATCCTCAATCCTAACATTAAACTCTTCCCTAACCGAAACCCTCACTGTCACCCTCAGCCTAACCTTAACCCTCAACCTCACCCTCACCCTAACACTAACCCTAATCCTAAACTTCACCCTCACTCTCACCGTCATCCTCAGACTTACCATAACCCTAATCCAAATCATAACCCTTACCCTCACCCTCACCCTCACACTCACCCTAAACCACACCATCACCATAGCCCTCACCCTAACGTAAACCTCACCCTAAACCTAACCCTAACCCTAACACTATCCCTAACAAAAACCCAAACCCTAACCCTAATAATAACCCTAAACCTCACCCTAACCCTAACCCTAAACCTAAAAGTCACCATAACCCTAATCCTAACCCTAACCCTCACCCTCACTGTCACCATCACCCTAACCCTAACCCTAACCCTAACCCTCACACTAACCCTCACACTAACCCTAACTCTTACCCTAAACCTAACCCTAACCCTCACACTCACCCTAACCCTAACCCTAACCCTAAGAATAACGCTCACCCTCATCCTTACGCTAACCCGCACCGTAACCCTAACCCTAACCGTACCCCTCACCCTAAAATTCACCCTAACCTTAACCCACTCCCACAACCTAAACCTCATGCTAACCTCAACCCTAAACCTCACCTAGCCCTCACCCTCACCCTAAACATCACCCTCACCCTCACCCTAATCCTAACCCTAACCCTAACCCTCAACCTAACCATAACCCTCACCCTCACCCTCACCGTCAGCCTAAACCTCACCCAAAGCCTAACAATAATCCACAACCTAACCCTCACCCGAACCCGAACCCTCACCTGAACCCTCAACCTCACCCTAACCCTCAGCCTCACACTAAACATCTCCCTAACCCTAACCCTCACTCTAAACCTAACCATAACCCTCACACTAACCATAATCCAAACCCTTACCTAACTGAAAACCACACCCTCACCCTCACACTCACCCTAACGCTCATCCTCACCGTATCCCTCCACCTAAACCTAAACCTCAACATAACCCTAACCCTAACCCTCACTCTAACCCTAATCCTAAACCTAAACCTCACCCTAAACCTCACCCTAACCCTAACCGTAACCCTAACCCTCACCCTAAACCTCACCCTAACCCTAACACTAACGCTAACACAAACTCTCAACCTCACCCTAATCCTAACCCTAACCCTCACCCTCACCCTCACCCTCACCCTCATAATATCCCTTACCCTAACCGTAACCATAACCATAAACCTCACCTTCACCGTAAACCTAAACCTAACCCAACATTCACCGTCACAATCACCTTCACCCTCACCCTCACACTCACACTCACCATCACCCTAAACAGCACCCCAATCCTAACCCTCAACCTAACCCTAACCGTTACACTAACCCTAACCCTAATCCTAAACCTCAACTTAACCCTAACCCTAACACTCACCCTATCCCTAATGCTAACCCTAACTCTCACCCTCACCCTAAACCTCACCCTAAACCTTATCCTCACACTAACCCTAAACCTAACCCTCACCCTCACCCTCAACCTAACCATAACCGTAAAATTAACCCTCACTCTACCCTTAACAATTACTCTAACCCTAACCCTAAACCTCACACTAACCCTCACCCTAAACCTATCCTCACACTAACCCTAAGCCTAAACCTCACCCTCACCCTCAACCTAACCCTAACCTGAAACCTAAACCTCACCATAACCCTAACCCTTTCTCTAACCCTTAAAATAACCCTTACACTAACCCTAACCCTAAAACTGACACTAGCTTCACTGTAACCCTAAACCTAACCCTAACCCTCACCTTCACCCTCACCCTAAACCTAAACTAAACCTGAACCTTACCCTAACCAAAACCCTACCCCTACCCCTAACCCTCACCCTCACGCTAACCCTAAACCTAACCCCAACATTCATTGTCACCCTCACCCTCACCCTAACCCTCACAGTCACCCTTCACATCTCCCTAACACTAATCCTCAACCTAAACCTAACTCTTACACTAACCCTAACCCAAAACCTAACCCTCACGCTAACCCTAACTCTAACCCTAACTCTCACCCTCACCCTAACCCTACCCCTAAACCTAACCGTAACCCTCACCCTCACCCTAACCCTAGCCCTAACCCTAACCCTAAACCTCAGCCTAACCCTAAACCTTCCCCTAAACCTAACCCTTACCCTCACCTTCACCTTCACACTCACCCTAAACCACACCCTCACCTTAGCCCTCACCCTAAACCTAAACCTCACCCTAAACCTAACCCTAAACCTCACCCTCATTCTCACCCTAACCCTAACCCTAACCCTCACACTAACCCTCACCCTCAACCTAACCCTCATACTCACCCTAACCCTAACCATAATCCTAACACTCACATTAATCCTCACCCTAACCCTAAAGCTAACCCTAACCCTCACCCTCACATTAACACTCAACCTAAACCTTACCATCACCCTGACCCTAACCCTAACCCTAACCCTCACACTAACCCTACCCCTCACACTAACCCTAACCCAACCTCTCACCCTAACCCTCACCCTCACCCTAACGCTAACCCTAACGGTAACCCTCAACCTCACCCTAACCCTACCCCTAACCCTAACCCTAACCCTCACCCTCACCCTAACCCTAGCCCTAAACCTAACCCTATCCCTCAACATAACTCTAAACCTTCCCCTAAACCTAACCCTAACCCTCAACGTCACCCTAACCCTCACTATAAACCTAATCATAAACCACAACCTAACCCTCACCCTTACCCTCACCCAAAGCTTCACCCTCACACTAACCCTCACATTCAACCTAATCCTCACCCTAACATTAAACCTAACTCTTCCCTAACCGAAACCCTCAACTTCAACCTCATTCTTATAAGAACCCTCAAACTCACCCTAGCCATCACCTTAACCCTAACCCTAACCCTAACCCTAATCTTCACCCTCAGGCACACCATCACCCTCACCATAACTCTCACCCTAATCCTAGTCCTAAACCTAACCCTCAACCTCATCCTCACCCTACCCCTAAACCTAAACCTAACCTTCACCCTCACCCTCACTCTCACCCTCAGCCTTACCATAACCCTAACCCAAATCGTAACACTTACCCTCACCTTCACACTCACACTCACCCTAAACCTCACCCTCACCATAGCCCTCACCCTGAACCTAAACCTCACCCTAAAACTAATCCTAAAACTCACTCTTACCCTAAGCCTAACCCAAACCCAAAAATAAACCTAACCCTAACCCTAATTCTAAATCTAACCCTCATGCTAAAACTAACCCTATATCTAAAACTCACCCTAACCCTAATCCTAACCCTAACACTCACCCTTACCCTAACCCTAACACTAACCATAACCCTAACCCTAACCCTCACCACCACCCTCACACTCAGCCTAAGTCTTAACCAAACCCTAATCTTAACCCTTACCCTCACACTCACCCTAAACCGAACCTTCACGCTCACAATAACCCTCAGCCTCACCCTAAACATCACCCTAACCCTCAATATAACCCTACCCCTAACCCTTTCCCTAACCCTAACCCTAAAACTAACCCTCACCCTCAACCTAATCCTCACCCAAACCCTAACCCTAATCCTTACCTAACTGAAAACCTCACCCTCACCCTCACACTCACCCTAACCCACACGCTTACCATAGCCCTCAACCTAAACCGAAACCTCACCCTAAACCTAACCCTAAACCTCACCCTCACCCTCACACTAACCCTAACCCTAAACCTCACCCTAAACCTCACTCTCACCCTAACCATAACCCTAAACATTACCCTCACATTAATCCTCACCCTAACCCTAAAGCTAACCCTAACCCTCATCCTCACACTAACTCTCAACCTAAACCTTACCCTCAACCTGACCCTAACCCTAACCCTAACCCTAACATTAACCCTAACCCTCACACTAACCCTAACCCTACCTCTCACCCTGTCCCTCACCCTCACCCTAACCCTAACCCTAACCCTCACCCTAACTCTAACCCTAAACTTCACCCTAACCCTCACCCTCACACTAACCCTCACATTCAACATAATCCTCACCCTAACATTAAACCTAACTCTTCCCTAACCGAAACCCTCACCTTCACCCTCATTCTCACCCTAACCCTCACACTCACCCGAGCCCTCACCTTAACCCTAACCCTAAACCTAAATCTAATCTTCACCCTCACCCTCACCATCACCCTCAGCCTAACTCTAACCCTAACCCTAGTTCTAAACCTAACCCTCAACCTCACCCTCACCCTAACCCTAAAACTAAACCTAACCTTCACCCTCACACTCACTGTCACCCTCAGCCTTAACATAACCCTAACCCAAATCGTAACCCTTACCCTCACCCTCACACTCACACTCACCCTAAACCTCACCCTCACCATATCCCACACCCTGAACCTAAACCTCACCCTAACCTAACCCTAAACAGCACTCTTACCCTAACCCTAACCCTAAACCTAACAATAACCCTAACCCTAAACCTAATTCTAAATCTAACACTCATCCTAACCTTAACCCTATACCTGAAACTCACCCTAACACTAATCCTAACCCTAACACTCACCCTCACTGTCACCGTCACCCTAACATATAACCAAACCCTAATTCTAACCCTAAACCTCACACTAATCCTAACAATAACCCTCACCATCACCCTCACCCTCACCCTCACCCTAACCCTCATACTCAAACTCAGCCTAACCCTAACACTCACCGTCACCTAAAACTCCACCCTAACCCTAACACTCACCCTAACCCTAAACCTATCCCTAACCCTCACCCTCACCTTAACCCTAAACCTAAACCTAACTGTAAACCTAAACCTAAACCTAACCCTCACCCAAAATGATATCCTCACAATAACCCTAACGCTAGCACTCACCCTCACATTCACCCTAACCCTAACCCTAAACTTAACCCTCACTCTAAACTTAACACTTACTCTAACCCTAATCCTAACCCTCACACTAAACCTCACCCGAACCCTTATCCTCACACTAACCCTAAGCCTAACCCTCAACCTCACCCTCACCCTAACCCTAACCTGAAACCTAACCCTCAACCTAACCCGAACCCTTACACTAACCCTAACACTAACCCTCACACTAAGCCTCACTCTAAACCTAAACCAAACCCTAACCCTCACCTTCACCCTCACACTCACCCTAAATCACACCCTCACCATAGCCCTCACCCTAAACCTAAACCTCACCCTAACCCTAACCCTAAACCTCACCCTCTCCCTCACCCTAACCCTAACCCTAACCCTCACACTAACCCTCACCCTAACGCTAACCCTAAACCTAACCCTCACATTAATCCTCACCTTAACCCTAAAGCTAACCCTAACCCTCAGCCTCACACTAATCCTCAACCTAACCCTCACCTTCAAACTGACCCTAACCCTAAACTTAACCCTCACCCGAACCCTAACCCTCACAGTTACCCTAACCCTACCTCTCACACTAACCCTAACACTGAAACTAACCCTCACCCTCAACCTAATCCTCACCCTAACCATAACCCTAACCTTTACCTAAAGGAAACCCTCCCCCTCACACTCACACACACCCTAACACTCACCATCACCGTAGCCCTCACCCTAAACCTAAACATCACACTAACCCTCACCCTAAACTTCACCCTAACCCTAACCCTAACCCTCACTCTAACCCTCACCCTAACGCTAACCCTAACACAAACCCTCACCCTCACACTAACCCTCACCTTAACACTAACGCTAACACTAACCCTCACCCTAAACCTAACACTAACCCTAACCCTCACCCTCAACATAAACCTCACCCTAACCCTTATCCTAACACTAACCCTAACCCTAAGGCTAACCCTCATTCTCACCATCACCCTAACACTAACACTAACCCTCATCCTCATCAACACCCAAACCCTAACCCTAACTAACACCCTCAATATCACACTAACCGTAACCCTAACACTAACCCTCACCGTAACCCTAACACTTACCTTAACCCTAACACTAACACTCACACTAAACCTCACCCTCACCCTAACATTAACACTAACTCTCCCCCTCACCCTCACACTCACACTCACCCTAACCCTAACCCTCACCCTAACCCAAAACTTTACCCTAAACCTAACACTACCAGTCACCCTAACTCTCACCCTCAGCCTAACCCTAAACCTAAACCTCATCCTAAACCTAACACTAACCCTAACCCTTACCCGCGCCCTAACCCTAACCCTAAACCTAATACTTACCTAACTGAAAACCTCAGCCTCACCCTCAGTCTCACCCTAACCCACACCCTCACCGTAGCCCACACCCTAAAAATAAACCTCACCCTAACCCTAACTCTAAACCTCAACCTCACCCTCACCCTAAACCTAACACTAACCCCAACCTAAACCTCACCGTAATCCTCACCCTCACCATAACACTAACCCTAAACCTAACCCTCACATTAATCCTCACCCTAACCCTAACGCTAACCCAAAAGCTCACCCTCACCCTAACCCTCAACATAACCCTTAACCTCAACCTGAACCTATGCCTAACCCAAACCCTAACCCTCACACTAACCCTAACACTCACACTAACCCTAACCCTACCTCTCACCGTAAACCTCACCCTCACCCTAACCAAAACCCTAAACCTAACCCTCACATTAATCCTCACCTTAACCCTAATGCTAACCCTAACCCTCAGCCTCACACTAACCTCAACCTAAACCTTACCCTCAACCTGAACCTAACCCTAACCCTAATCCTAACACTAACCCTAACCCTCACACTAACCCTAACCCTACATCTCACCCTAACCCTAACCCCAATACTCATCCTAACCCAAACCCATACCCTAAGCCTAACCCTACCCTCAACCTAACCCTCACCATCAGCCTAACCCTAAACCTAAACCTCACTCCAAAGCTAACCCTAAACCTAACCCTAACCCTTACCCTCACCCTAATCCTAACCCTAACCCTAACCCTATTCCTTACCTAACTGAAAGCCTCACCCTCTCCCTCACATTCACGCTAATCCAAACCCTCACCATAGCCCTCACCCTAAACCTAAACCTCAACCTAAGCTTAACCCTAACCTTTACCAACAATAAACCCTCACCCTCACACTCACACACACCGTAACACTCACCATCACCGTAGCCCTCACCCTAAACCTAAACGTCAAACAAACCCTCACCCTAAAATTCACCCTAATCCTAACCCTAACACTAACCCTCACTCTAACCCTCACCCTAACCCTAACCATAACCCTAACCATAACCCTCACCCTAACTCTAACACTTACCCTAACCCTAAGCCTAACCCTAAATCTCACCCTAACCCTAAACCTAACCCAAACGCTGTCACTCACACTAAACATTAGCTTAACATTAACCCTAACACTAACCCTCACCATAAACCTAACACTAACCCTAACCCTCACCCTCAACCTAACCCTCACCCTAATCCTTATCCTCACACTAACCCTAACCCTAAGGCAAACCCTCACCCTCACCCTCACGCTAACACTAACCCTAGCCCTCACCCTCACCATCACCCTAACCCTAACCCGAACCCTCACCCTCAACCTAACCATAAACCTAAATCTCACCCTCGCATTAATCCTCACCCTAAACGTAACACTAAACCGAACCCTCACCCTCACCCTAACCCTCACATTAACCCTTATCCTAACACTAACACTAACCCTAACCCTAAACCTCATCCTAACCATCACCCTAACCCTAACCCTAAACCTAACCCTAACCCTCACCCTAACCCTAACCCTCACCCTAACCCAAACCCTCACCCTAATCCTAACCCTAACCCTCACACTAACCCTCACCCTCACCTTAACCCTAACCCTCAACCTCACCCTCACCCTCACCCTAACCCTAACCCTAACCCTCACACTAACCCTCACTCTAACCCTAACCCTAACCCTAAAACTCACCCTCACCCTAACCCTAACCCTCACCCTAAAACAAACCCTTACCCTAACCGTAATCCTAACCCTCACCCTAACCCTCACCCTCAGTCTAACCCTAAACCTAAACCTCACTCTAAACTTAAACCTAACCCCAATCCTAAACCTGACCTTCACCCTAATCCTAACCCTAACCCTAATCCTTACCTAACTGAAAACCTCACCCTCACCCTCACACTCACCCTAACCCACACCCTCACTTTAGCCCTCACCCTAAACCTAAACCTCAACCGAAATTTAACCCTAAACCTCACCCTCACCCTCACCCTAACCCTAACCCTAACCTAACCCTCACCCTATCCCTCACGCTCACCCTAAACCTAACCCTAAACGTAACCCTCACATTAATCCTCACCATAACCCTCACCCTAACCCTCACCCTAACACTCATGCTAACCCTAACCCTAACCCTCACTCTCACCCTAACCTTGAACCTAACACTTACCCTCACATTAATCCTAACCCTAATCCTAACCCTAACCCTCACACTAAACCTAACCCTCCCCCTAACCCTAACTCTAACCCTAACCGTCACCCCCTAACCCTAACCCTAACCCTAACCATCACCCTAACCCTCAACCTAACCCTTACCATAACCCTATCCCTCAACCTCACCCTATCCCTCAGCCTAACCCTTAACCTCACATTCACCTTAACACTCACAAACCCTAACCCTTACCCTAACCCTAACCCTATACCGCACCTTCACCCTCACCCTCAACTGCAGCCTAACACTCACAATAACCCTAAACCTAACCCTAACCTTAAATCTCACCCTACAGGTAACCATAACCCTAACCCTAACGTTCAAACTTACCCTAACCCTCACACTAACATGACCCTCACCCTAAACCTCACCTTAACCCTAACCCTAACCCTAAACCTAAACCTAAACTAACCTAAAACCTCACACTCAACCTCAATCACAGACTAACACTCACTCTCACACTAGCCCTAACCCTAACCCTAACCCAAAGCCTAATCCTAAACCTCACCCTCACCTTCACACTCAGTCTCACCCTCAGTGTAACCCCAACCCTAACCCTAATCCTAACCCTCACCCTCACCCTAACCCTAATACTAACCATAAACATCACCCTTACCCTAACCCTAATCCTAACCCTAAACCTCACCAGAACACTAACCCGAAGCCTAATTCTAACAATCAGACTCACACGCACCATAATCCTAAACCTAAGCCAATCCCTAAAGCTCACCTTTACCCTAACCCTCACCCTAACCCTTGCCCTCAACTTATCCCTAACCCTATTCCTAAACCTCACACAAATGCGAACCCTAACCCAAACCCTAACCCTAAACCTCACCCTCACCCTTAGCTTTACCCTAACCCTAATCCTAATGCTAACCCTAACCCTCACCCTAACACTCAACCTAACACTCACGCTAACCCTAACCCTCACTCTCACCCTAACTTGAATCCTAATCCTTACCCTTACCCAAATTCTAACACTAACCCTAACCCTCACACTAAACCTAACCCTCCCCCTAACCGTAACCCTAAACCTAACCCTAACCATCACTCTTACCCTAACACTCAAACTCACCCTATCCTTCACACTAACCCTTAACCTCACCTTCACCCTAACCCTCACACTAACCCTATTCTCACCCTAACACTATCCCTATACCGCACCCTCACCTTCACCCTCAACCTCAGCCTAACCCTCACAATAACCCTAACCCTAACCTAACCCTAAAACTCACCCTAAACCTCACCCTAACCCTCACCCTCAACCTCACTCTAACTAACCCTAAGCCTCACCTACACACTAACCCTCAACCTAAGCCTAAGTCTCACCCACACCCTAACATTCACACTCATCCGAACCGGAACACTCACCTTAACCCTGACCCTCACCCTAAACATAAACTGAACGCTAACCCTCAACCTAAACCTAACCCTAACCCTAACCCTCACACTTACCCTCACCCTCACCCTAAGCCAAACCCTAATCCTAAACCTTACCCTCACCCTCACCCTAACCCTAACCCTAACCCTAATCCTCACCTTCACCCTCACCCTAAACCTAAACCTAACCCTAAACCTAAACCTCACCCTAACACTCACTGTCGCACTAAGCCTATCCCTAAATCTCAACCTCAACCTAACGCTATCCCTAACCCTAACCCTCACCCTAAACCTCACCATAACCCTAACGGTAACCTGAACCCTCACTGGCACCCTAATCCTCACCCTAAGCCTTATCCACACCCTAACCCTAACTTTAACCCAAATCCTAACCCTCACCCTAAAACTCACCCTCACCCTAACCCTCACCCTAACCCTTACACTCCGCCTCGTCCTATCCCTAACGCTCTCCCTAACCCTCACACTAAACCTAACCCTCACGCTAAACCTAACCCTACGCCTCACCTTAACCCTCACCCTCACCCTAATCCTAACTGAAACCTAACCCTCACCCTCACCCTCACCCTAACCCTAACTTAAAACCTAACCCTCACCCTCACCCTCACCCTAACCCTAAACCTAACCCTAACCCTCACCCTAACACTAAACATCACCTTAAACCTAACCCTAACCCTCACTCTCACCCTAATCCTAACCCTAAACCTAACTCTCACCCTAACCCTCACCCTAATCCTAATGCTATCCCTAAACCTTATACTCATCCTAACACTCACCCAAAACCTTACCCTCACCCTAACCCAAACCATAACCGTCACACTAACCCTAACCCTCACCCTAACCCTAACCCTACATCTTACACTATACCTCACCCTAAACCCAACCCTCACCCTAACCCTAACCCTACATCTTACACTACACCTCACCCTAAACCTAACCCTAACCCTCACCCTAACCCTAACCCTAACCCAAACCTCACCGTCACCCTAATGCTCACCCTAACCCTAACCCTCACCCACACACTACGACTCACCCTCACCCAAAACCTCACCCTCACCCTAACCCTCAACCTCACCCTAAACATCACCCTAACCCTAATCCACAACCTAACCCTAACCCTAACCCTCACTCTAAGCCTAACCCTCACCCTCACCCTAACCCTCACCCTCAACCTAATCCTCACCCTAACCCTAACCCTAACACTTACCTAAACGAAATCCTCAGTTTCACCCTCACGCTCATGCTAACGCGCACCCTCACCATGGCCCTCACCCTAACGCCAACCCTAACTCTCACCCTCATCATCACCCTCAACCTCAGCATAACCCCAACCCTAAAAGTCACAATAACCCTCACCGTCACCCTAACAATCACCCTCAACCTCACCCTCACCCTAACCCTCACCCTCACCCTAGCCCTCACTCTTAACCTTACCCTCACCTAACCCTAACCCTCACACTAAACCTAACCCTCAACCTAACCCTAAGCTTCACCCTGAACCTAGTCCTCACCCTAACCGTAATCCTAACCCTAATCCTCATCCTAACGCTAACATTCACCCTCACCCTAAACATCACCCTCACCCTCACCCTCACCTTAACCCTAACCCTAAACCTTACCGTCACACTAAGTCTCACCCTAACCATTACACTCACCCTCACCCTAACTTTCAAACTAACCCTAACCTACACCCTAACCCTAACTCTAACCCTCACCCTCACCCTCACTCTCATCCTAATACTAACCCTAACCCTAATCGTATCCCTGACCCTCAACCTCATCCTACCCTAAAACTAAGCTTAAACCTCAACCTCACCCTCACCCTGAACCTCCCCCTCCCCCTAACAATCACCCTCACCCTCACCCTATCCCTAACCCTAACCCTCTCCATCATCCTATCCCTCAACCTAACCCTTACCCCAACCCTAACACTCAACCTCACCCTATCCCTCCCCTAACCCTTAACCTCACCTTCACCCTAACCATCAAACTAACCCAAACCCTCATCCTAACCCTATCCCTATCCTGCATCCTCACCCTCAACCTCAACCTCAGCCTAAACCTCACAATAACTCTAACCCTAACCCTAATCCTAAATCTCACCCTACAACTCACCCTACTCCTAACCCTAACCCTAAACCTCAACCTCACCCTAACCCTCACCCTAAAACTTAACCTCAACCTAACCCTCACCGTAACCCTAACAATAACCCTATCCCTCACTCTAACCCTCACAATAACCCTAAGCCTAAACCTAACCCTCAACCAAAATGTCACCCTAATACAAACACTAACTGTAACCCTCAACCTAAACCTAATCCTAAACCTAACCCTCAAACTCACCCTAACTCTCACCTCACCATAACCGTCACCATAACCCTAACCCTCACCCTCACCCTAACCCTAACCCTCACCCTCACCCTAACCCTATCCCTAACCTCACCCTCATCCTAACCCTCACCCTTACCTTTAGCTCACGGTAACCCTAAACCTAAACCTAACCCTAACCCTCAAACTAACACTAAAGCTCACACTAACCCTAACCCTACCCCTCACCCTAAACCTCAACCTAAACCTAACCTTAACCCTAACCCCCACCCTAACCCTAACCTTCACCGTAACCCTCACCCTCACTCTCACCCTCACCCTCACCCTAACCCTAAACCTAGCCCTCACCCTATCCCTCAACCTAACCGTTACCCCAACCCTAACACTCAACCTCACTGTTTACCTTATCCTAAACCTTAACCTCACCTTCACCCTAACCAACACACTAACCCTAACCCTCACCCTAACCCTATCCCTATCTCGCAACCTCACCCCCACTCTCATCCTCAGCCTAACCCTCACAATAACCCTAACCCTAACCCTAAATCTCACCCTACAACACACCATAACCCTAACCCTCACCCTCAAACTCATCCGAACCCTCAACCTAACACTTACCCTCAACCTAACCCAAACCCTAAACCTAACACTAACCCTAACCCTCATTGTAACCCTCATAATAACTCCAAGCTTAAACTACCCCTCAAACTATACCTCACCCTAACCCAAAACCTAACCGTAACCCTCAATCTTACCCTAACCCTCACCCTCACCGTCACCCTAACTCTCAGCCTAAACCTAACCCTCACTCTCAACCTAGCCCTCACCCTCACATTAACACTAACGGTAACCCAAACCCTAAAGCTAACCCTCACCCTAACCCTCCCCCTCCCCCTCCCCCTAACCCTAACTCTCATCCTCACACTAACCCTATCCCTAATCCTCACCCTCATCCTAAACCTCACCCTTAACCTTAGCTCACGGCTACCCTAAACCTAAGCCTAACCATAACCCTCACCCTAACACTAAGGCTCATACTAACCCTAACCTTACCCCTCACCCTAACCCTCAACATAAACCTAACCCTAACCCTAACACTCACCCTAACCCTCACCATTAACCTCACACACACCCACACCCTAACACTAAACCTAGCCCTCACCCTAACCCTCAACCTAACCATTACCCCAACAATAACATTCAACCTCACCCTATACCTCACCCTAAACCTTAACCTAACCTTCACCCTAACCATCACACTAACCCTAATCCTCACCCTAACCCTATCCCTATCTCGCACCCTCACCCTCACCCTCCACATCAGCCTAACCTTCACAATAACCCTAACCCTAACCCTAACCCTAAATCTCACCCTACAACTCAACCTAACCCTCAACCTCACCCTAACCCTCACACTAACACTTACCCTCAACCTATCCCTCACCCTAACCTTCATTGTAACCCTCACAATAAACCTAAGCCTAAACCTAACACTCAACCTTACCCTAACCCTCACACTCTCCCTAACCCTCACCCTAACCCTAACACTCACCCTCACCCTAACCCTCACCCTCACATTAACACTAACGGTAACCCTAACCCTAACGCTAACCCTCAAACTAACCCTAATCCTAAACCTAACACTCAACCTTACCCTAACACTCACACTCTCCTTAAACCTCACCCTAACCCTAAACCTCACCCTCACCCTAACCCTCACCCTCACATTAACACTAAAAGTAACCCTAAACCTAACGCTAACCCTCAACATAACACTTCCCCTCACCCTCACCATAACCTTAACTCTAACATTAACGTTTACCCTAATCATAAACCTCACCCTAGCCCTCACCCTCACCCTGATCCTCACCCTCACCCTAGCCCTCACCCTGACCCTCACTATAATCATTATCCTCACCCTAACCCTAACCATAACCCTAATCCTAACCCACACACTAACACTAACCCTCACCCTAACCCTGCACTTATCCCTCACCCTAACCCTCAAAATAACCCTCACCCTCAACCTCACCCTAGCCCTAACCCTCACCCTAACCCTAAGCCTCATTCACACCCTAACACTCAACCTAAACCTAAGCAGCACTCACACCTTAACCCTCACCCTCACCAGAACCCGAACCCTCACACTAAACCTGACCCACACCCTAAACATCAACCTAACGCTAACCATCACCCTAACCCTAACCCTAACTCTCAGTCTCACACTCACCCTCACCCCAAGCCTAACCCTAACCCTCACTCTATCCCTAACCCTAAACCTAAACCTCACCCTAATCCTAACCCTCCACTTCAACCTAACACTAACCCTAAACCTAAACCTAACCATGAACCTAAGCCTCACCATAAACCTAACGGTAACCCTAACCCTCACCCGCACGCTAACCCTCACACTAACCATTATCCTCACCATGACCCTAACGTTAACCCAAATCCTAACCTCACCCTAACCCTTTCCCTCAACCTCGTCCGATTCCTAAACCTCACCCAAACGCTCACACTAAACCTAACACTCACCCTAACCCTAACCCTACCCCTCACCCTACCCTTCACACTAACCCGAACCCTAACCCTAACCCTCACCCTCACCCTAACCTCCACCGTCATCCTAACCCTCACCCTAAAACTAACCCTCACACAAACACTAACCCTCACCCTTACCTGAAACCTCACCCTCACCCTAACAATCACCCTCACCCTAAACATCACCCTAACCCTAACCCTAACCATAGCCCTCACACTAACCCTAATCCTGACCCTAAACCACACCCTCAACCTAACACTCACCCTAACCATTACGCTCACCCTATCGCTAAACCTAACCCTAAATCTAACCCTCACACTACTCTATCCCTCACCTTAAACCTAACCCTACTCCTCAGCCTAACCCTCATCCTAACCTTAAACCTCAACCTAACCCTAACCCTAACCCTCACCCAACCCTAATCCTCACACACACCCTAACCCTCACCCTTACCTGAAACCTCACCCTCACCCTAAACATCACCCTAACCCTAAACCTAACCCTAGCCCTCACACTAACCCTAACCCTGACCCTAAACCAAACCCTCACCCTAACACTCACCCTAACCATTACGCTCACCCTAACCCTAAACCTAACCCTATCCCTAACCCTCACCCTAACCCTCACCCTAACCCTAACCCTCACCCTCACCCTCACCATAACCCTCAACCTAACCCTAACCCTCACCTTAACCCTTACCCTAATCCGAACTCTAAACCTAACACTCACACTATCGCTAATCCTAACACACAACCTCATCGTAACCCTGATCGTCACCCTAAAACTCAACCTAAACCTAACCTTTACCCACACACTAAACCTCACCATCATCCGAACCCGAATCCTCACCCTATCCCACATTCTAACCCTAAACCTAACCTTAATCTTAGCAGTAATCCTAACCCTAACCCTCACCCCAACCCTAACTCTAACACAAACCCTCACCCTAAATCTTATACTAAGCCTCATCCTCAGCCTAAACCTAACACTAACCCTAATCCTGCACCTAAGCCTCACCAACACCCTCACCCTATCTATAACCCTAAACCTATCCCTAAAGCTCACCCTCACCCTCACCCTCAACTTCACCCTAAGCCAAACCCTAACCCTCACCCTAATTCTAACCTAAACCTCACCTTCACACTCACCTGAAGCCTAACCATAACCCTTACACTAATCCTAAAACCTAATCATCACCCTCACCCTCACCCTAACCCTAACCCTAAACCTAACCTTAACCCTCACCCTTACCCTCACACTAACCATAACCCAAACCCTAACCCTTACCCTCACCCTAACCCTAACCCTCACCCTAACCCTAACCCTAACACTCACGCTCAACCTAACCATAAACTTAACCCTAACACTCACCCTAACCTTCACCCTAACCCTAAACCTCACCCTCATTCTAATCCTCACCCTAACCCTTATCCTCACACTAACTTTAACTCTAACCCAAACCCTAACCCTCACACTAAGCCTAACTCTCACCATAACCATAACCATAACCCTCACCCTAACCCTAACCCTAACCCTCACCCTAACCCCAAATTCACCTTGACCCTCAGTCTCAACCTAATCCACACCACATCCCTAATCCTAATCCTTAACAAAAGGAAAACCTCACCCTCACCCTAACACTCACCGTCACCCTAAAATTCACCCTCACCCTAGTACTCACCCTTATCCTAACCCTAACCCTCAGACTCATCCTCACTCTCAGGCTAACCCTAATACTAACCCTAATCCAAACACTAACCCTCACACTCACCCTCATCCTAAACCTAACCCTAACCCTAACCCTCAACCTCACCCTCACCCTAATACTAAAAGTAAACCTAACCCTCACCCTAACCCTAACCATCACCCTAAACCTAAACCTCACCCTCGCACAAACTCTCACCCTAACCCTTACCCTCATCCTAACCCTAACACTAATCCTCACAGTAATCCTAAACCTAACCCTAACCCTCACCCTAACCCTCACCCTCACCTTAACACTAATGCTAACATTAACCCTCAGCCTCACCCTAAACTTCGCCCTAACCCTTACCTTCACCTTAACCCTATCCCTCACCCTCACCCTAACCCTCACTCTAACCCTTATGCTCACCCTAACCATCACGCTAACCCTATCCCTAACCCTAACACTACCCTTCAACCTAACCCTCAACCAAAACCTAAGCCTAAACCTAACCCTAAGACTCACGCTAACCCTTACCCTCACAGGAACATTAACCCTAACCCTCTGCCTAACCCTCATCCTAAACCTAACCCTAAACCAACCATCACCCTGACCTTAGCCCTAACACAAACCCTAACTCTAAACCTAACAATAATCTTCACCCTCACCCTCACACTTACCCTCAGCATAAGCTAACCCTAACCGTAATCCAAACCCTAAACCTAACCCTCACCCTAGCTCTAAACCTAACCCTAAACAAAACTCTCACCCTAACCCTAACCCTATGTGTTACACTCACCCTAAACCTAATCCAAATCCAATACATGACCCTTACCTTACCCTAACCCTTACCATCACCCTAACCCTAACCCTAACCCTCAGCCTAACTCTCATCCAAACCCTAACCCTAACACTAACCCACACCCAAACGCTAACCCTCATCCTGACCCTCACCATCACCCTTATCCTAACAGTCACCCTCACCCTCACCCTAACCCTAACCATAACCCTGACCCTAACCCTAAACGTAACTCTGAACCTCACTCTCACCCTCAACCTAAGCCTAAACCTACACCTAAGCCTAATCCTGAACCTAACCCTCACCCTCAACCTAAACCTAACCCTCACCCTAACCATAAACCTCACCCTAACCATAACCCTAACATTAAGCTCACCCTCACATTAACCCTAACCCTAACCGTAACCCTCAACCTAACCCACACCCTAATCCTAATGCTAACACTAAACCACACCCTCACCCTAAACCTAACACTAAGCCTAACCCTCAGCCTCAACCTAAACCTAACTGTAATGCTAACCTTAACCCTCTCCCTCACCCTAACCCTCACTCTAACTCTTACCCTCACCCTAACACTAACACTAAACCTCACGCTAACCCTCATCCTAACCCTAAACCTAAACCTAACCCTCACCCTAACGCTCATCCTAATCCTCAACCTAACACTAACCCTCACCCTTTCCCTAACCCTCACCCTAAACCTTACCCTCACCATAACCCTAAACCTAACCCTAACCCTAACCCTCAACCTAACCCTAACCTTAACCCTAAAGCTAACCCTCACCGGATCCCTAACCCTCACTCTCACCCTCAGCCTAAACCTCAACCTAAACGTAATCCTAACACTAACCCTCATCTTCACCCTAGCTCTAACCCTAACACTACCCTGACCCTGACCTTAACCCCAACCCTCACTTTAACCCTGACTCTCACCCTCACCCTAACCCTAAACCTCACCATAACCCGAACTCTAACCCAAATGCTCACGCTCACCCTAAATATCACCCAAAACCTAACCCTCACCCTAACCCTAAACCTAACCCTCACCTACATCCTAACCCTCACTCTCACCCTCACCCTCACTCTCACCCTCACTCTAAACATAAGTCTAAACCTAACCCTCACTCTAACCCTAACCCTAATCCTCACCCTAACCCTAACCCGCACCTTAAACCTCAACCTAAACCTAAACCTCACCCCAACCCTAACACTAAGACTTTCCTAACCGAAACCCTCACCCTCACCCTAATCCTCACTCTAACCCCCTCTCCCACTAGCCTTCACCCTAAACCTAACCTAAACCCTAACCCTCACCCTCACCCTCACCCTCAACCTTAGACTAAACCTAACCCTAAACTTAATCCTAACCCTAACCCCAAACCTCACTCTCACCCTAAATTTAATTCTAACCCTAACCCTAACCCTAATGCTCACACTAGCCCTAACCCTCACCCTAAACCTAACCCTAAAACTAACCCTCACCCTAACCCTAACTCTAACCCTAATGCTAACACTAAACCTCAATCTCAACCTAACCCGCACCCTAACACTTAACCTAAACCACAAACTCACCCTAACCCTAACCCTAACCCTAACCCTAACCCTAACCCTAACCCTAACCCTAACCCTAACCCTAACCCTAACCCTAACCCTAACCCTAACCCTAACCCTAACCCTAACCCTAACCCTAACCCTAACCCTAACCCTAACCCTAACCCTAACCCTAACCCTAACCCTAACCCTAACCCTAACCCTAACCCTAACCCTAACCCTAACCCTAACCCTAACCCTAACCCTAACCCTAACCCTAACCCTAACCCTAACCCTAACCCTAACCCTAACCCTAACCCTAACCCTAACCCTAACCCTAACCCTAACCCTAACCCTAACCCTAACCCTAACCCTAACCCTAACCCTAACCCTAACCCTAACCCTAACCCTAACCCTAACCCTAACCCTAACCCTAACCCTAACCCTAACCCTAACCCTAACCCTAACCCTAACCCTAACCCTAGCCCTAACCCTAACCCTAACCCTAACCCTAACCCTAACCCTAACCCTAACCCTAACCCTAACCCTAACCCTAACCCTAACCCTAACCCTAACCCTAACCCTAACCCTAACCCTAACCCTAACCCTAACCCTAACCCTAACCCTAACCCTAACCCTAACCCTAACCCTAACCCTAACCCTAACCCTAACCCTAACCCTAACCCTAACCCTAACCCTAACCCTAACCCTAACCCTAACCCTAACCCTAACCCTAACCCTAACCCTAACCCTAACCCTAACCCTAACCCTAACCCTAACCCTAACCCTAACCCTAACCCTAACCCTAACCCTAACCCTAACCCTAACCCTCACATTAATCCTCACCCTAACCCTAAAGCTAACCCTAACCCTCATCCTCACACTAACTCTCAACCTAAACCTTACCCTCAACCTGACCCTAACCCTAACCCTAACCCTAACATTAACCCTAACCCTCACACTAACCCTAACCCTACCTCTCACCCTGTCCCTCACCCTCACCCTAACCCTAACCCTAACCCTCACCCTAACTCTAACCCTAAACTTCACCCTAACCCTCACCCTCACACTAACCCTCACATTCAACATAATCATAATCCTCACCCTAACATTAAACCTAACTCTTCCCTAACCGAAACCCTCACCTTCACCCTCATTCTCACCCTAACCCTCACACTCACCCGAGCCCTCACCTTAACCCTAACCCTAAACCTAAATCTAATCTTCACCCTCACCCTCACCATCACCCTCAGCCTAACTCTAACCCTAACCCTAGTTCTAAACCTAACCCTCAACCTCACCCTCACCCTAACCCTAAAACTAAACCTAACCTTCACCCTCACACTCACTGTCACCCTCAGCCTTAACATAACCCTAACCCAAATCGTAACCCTTACCCTCACCCTCACACTCACACTCACCCTAAACCTCACCCTCACCATATCCCACACCCTGAACCTAAACCTCACCCTAACCTAACCCTAAACAGCACTCTTACCCTAACCCTAACCCTAAACCTAACAATAACCCTAACCCTAAACCTAATTCTAAATCTAACACTCATCCTAACCTTAACCCTATACCTGAAACTCACCCTAACACTAATCCTAACCCTAACACTCACCCTCACTGTCACCGTCACCCTAACATATAACCAAACCCTAATTCTAACCCTAAACCTCACACTAATCCTAACAATAACCCTCACCATCACCCTCACCCTCACCCTCACCCTAACCCTCATACTCAAACTCAGCCTAACCCTAACACTCACCGTCACCTAAAACTCCACCCTAACCCTAACACTCACCCTAACCCTAAACCTATCCCTAACCCTCACCCTCACCTTAACCCTAAACCTAAACCTAACTGTAAACCTAAACCTAAACCTAACCCTCACCCAAAATGATATCCTCACAATAACCCTAACGCTAGCACTCACCCTCACATTCACCCTAACCCTAACCCTAAACTTAACCCTCACTCTAAACTTAACACTTACTCTAACCCTAATCCTAACCCTCACACTAAACCTCACCCGAACCCTTATCCTCACACTAACCCTAAGCCTAACCCTCAACCTCACCCTCACCCTAACCCTAACCTGAAACCTAACCCTCAACCTAACCCGAACCCTTACACTAACCCTAACACTAACCCTCACACTAAGCCTCACTCTAAACCTAAACCAAACCCTAACCCTCACCTTCACCCTCACACTCACCCTAAATCACACCCTCACCATAGCCCTCACCCTAAACCTAAACCTCACCCTAACCCTAACCCTAAACCTCACCCTCTCCCTCACCCTAACCCTAACCCTAACCCTCACACTAACCCTCACCCTAACGCTAACCCTAAACCTAACCCTCACATTAATCCTCACCTTAACCCTAAAGCTAACCCTAACCCTCAGCCTCACACTAATCCTCAACCTAACCCTCACCTTCAAACTGACCCTAACCCTAAACTTAACCCTCACCCGAACCCTAACCCTCACAGTTACCCTAACCCTACCTCTCACACTAACCCTAACACTGAAACTAACCCTCACCCTCAACCTAATCCTCACCCTAACCATAACCCTAACCTTTACCTAAAGGAAACCCTCCCCCTCACACTCACACACACCCTAACACTCACCATCACCGTAGCCCTCACCCTAAACCTAAACATCACACTAACCCTCACCCTAAACTTCACCCTAACCCTAACCCTAACCCTCACTCTAACCCTCACCCTAACGCTAACCCTAACACAAACCCTCACCCTCACACTAACCCTCACCTTAACACTAACGCTAACACTAACCCTCACCCTAAACCTAACACTAACCCTAACCCTCACCCTCAACATAAACCTCACCCTAACCCTTATCCTAACACTAACCCTAACCCTAAGGCTAACCCTCATTCTCACCATCACCCTAACACTAACACTAACCCTCATCCTCATCAACACCCAAACCCTAACCCTAACTAACACCCTCAATATCACACTAACCGTAACCCTAACACTAACCCTCACCGTAACCCTAACACTTACCTTAACCCTAACACTAACACTCACACTAAACCTCACCCTCACCCTAACATTAACACTAACTCTCCCCCTCACCCTCACACTCACACTCACCCTAACCCTAACCCTCACCCTAACCCAAAACTTTACCCTAAACCTAACACTACCAGTCACCCTAACTCTCACCCTCAGCCTAACCCTAAACCTAAACCTCATCCTAAACCTAACACTAACCCTAACCCTTACCCGCGCCCTAACCCTAACCCTAAACCTAATACTTACCTAACTGAAAACCTCAGCCTCACCCTCAGTCTCACCCTAACCCACACCCTCACCGTAGCCCACACCCTAAAAATAAACCTCACCCTAACCCTAACTCTAAACCTCAACCTCACCCTCACCCTAAACCTAACACTAACCCCAACCTAAACCTCACCGTAATCCTCACCCTCACCATAACACTAACCCTAAACCTAACCCTCACATTAATCCTCACCCTAACCCTAACGCTAACCCAAAAGCTCACCCTCACCCTAACCCTCAACATAACCCTTAACCTCAACCTGAACCTATGCCTAACCCAAACCCTAACCCTCACACTAACCCTAACACTCACACTAACCCTAACCCTACCTCTCACCGTAAACCTCACCCTCACCCTAACCAAAACCCTAAACCTAACCCTCACATTAATCCTCACCTTAACCCTAATGCTAACCCTAACCCTCAGCCTCACACTAACCTCAACCTAAACCTTACCCTCAACCTGAACCTAACCCTAACCCTAATCCTAACACTAACCCTAACCCTCACACTAACCCTAACCCTACATCTCACCCTAACCCTAACCCCAATACTCATCCTAACCCAAACCCATACCCTAAGCCTAACCCTACCCTCAACCTAACCCTCACCATCAGCCTAACCCTAAACCTAAACCTCACTCCAAAGCTAACCCTAAACCTAACCCTAACCCTTACCCTCACCCTAATCCTAACCCTAACCCTAACCCTATTCCTTACCTAACTGAAAGCCTCACCCTCTCCCTCACATTCACGCTAATCCAAACCCTCACCATAGCCCTCACCCTAAACCTAAACCTCAACCTAAGCTTAACCCTAACCTTTACCAACAATAAACCCTCACCCTCACACTCACACACACCGTAACACTCACCATCACCGTAGCCCTCACCCTAAACCTAAACGTCAAACAAACCCTCACCCTAAAATTCACCCTAATCCTAACCCTAACACTAACCCTCACTCTAACCCTCACCCTAACCCTAACCATAACCCTAACCATAACCCTCACCCTAACTCTAACACTTACCCTAACCCTAAGCCTAACCCTAAATCTCACCCTAACCCTAAACCTAACCCAAACGCTGTCACTCACACTAAACATTAGCTTAACATTAACCCTAACACTAACCCTCACCATAAACCTAACACTAACCCTAACCCTCACCCTCAACCTAACCCTCACCCTAATCCTTATCCTCACACTAACCCTAACCCTAAGGCAAACCCTCACCCTCACCCTCACGCTAACACTAACCCTAGCCCTCACCCTCACCATCACCCTAACCCTAACCCGAACCCTCACCCTCAACCTAACCATAAACCTAAATCTCACCCTCGCATTAATCCTCACCCTAAACGTAACACTAAACCGAACCCTCACCCTCACCCTAACCCTCACATTAACCCTTATCCTAACACTAACACTAACCCTAACCCTAAACCTCATCCTAACCATCACCCTAACCCTAACCCTAAACCTAACCCTAACCCTCACCCTAACCCTAACCCTCACCCTAACCCAAACCCTCACCCTAATCCTAACCCTAACCCTCACACTAACCCTCACCCTCACCTTAACCCTAACCCTCAACCTCACCCTCACCCTCACCCTAACCCTAACCCTAACCCTCACACTAACCCTCACTCTAACCCTAACCCTAACCCTAAAACTCACCCTCACCCTAACCCTAACCCTCACCCTAAAACAAACCCTTACCCTAACCGTAATCCTAACCCTCACCCTAACCCTCACCCTCAGTCTAACCCTAAACCTAAACCTCACTCTAAACTTAAACCTAACCCCAATCCTAAACCTGACCTTCACCCTAATCCTAACCCTAACCCTAATCCTTACCTAACTGAAAACCTCACCCTCACCCTCACACTCACCCTAACCCACACCCTCACTTTAGCCCTCACCCTAAACCTAAACCTCAACCGAAATTTAACCCTAAACCTCACCCTCACCCTCACCCTAACCCTAACCCTAACCTAACCCTCACCCTATCCCTCACGCTCACCCTAAACCTAACCCTAAACGTAACCCTCACATTAATCCTCACCATAACCCTCACCCTAACCCTCACCCTAACACTCATGCTAACCCTAACCCTAACCCTCACTCTCACCCTAACCTTGAACCTAACACTTACCCTCACATTAATCCTAACCCTAATCCTAACCCTAACCCTCACACTAAACCTAACCCTCCCCCTAACCCTAACTCTAACCCTAACCGTCACCCCCTAACCCTAACCCTAACCCTAACCATCACCCTAACCCTCAACCTAACCCTTACCATAACCCTATCCCTCAACCTCACCCTATCCCTCAGCCTAACCCTTAACCTCACATTCACCTTAACACTCACAAACCCTAACCCTTACCCTAACCCTAACCCTATACCGCACCTTCACCCTCACCCTCAACTGCAGCCTAACACTCACAATAACCCTAAACCTAACCCTAACCTTAAATCTCACCCTACAGGTAACCATAACCCTAACCCTAACGTTCAAACTTACCCTAACCCTCACACTAACATGACCCTCACCCTAAACCTCACCTTAACCCTAACCCTAACCCTAAACCTAAACCTAAACTAACCTAAAACCTCACACTCAACCTCAATCACAGACTAACACTCACTCTCACACTAGCCCTAACCCTAACCCTAACCCAAAGCCTAATCCTAAACCTCACCCTCACCTTCACACTCAGTCTCACCCTCAGTGTAACCCCAACCCTAACCCTAATCCTAACCCTCACCCTCACCCTAACCCTAATACTAACCATAAACATCACCCTTACCCTAACCCTAATCCTAACCCTAAACCTCACCAGAACACTAACCCGAAGCCTAATTCTAACAATCAGACTCACACGCACCATAATCCTAAACCTAAGCCAATCCCTAAAGCTCACCTTTACCCTAACCCTCACCCTAACCCTTGCCCTCAACTTATCCCTAACCCTATTCCTAAACCTCACACAAATGCGAACCCTAACCCAAACCCTAACCCTAAACCTCACCCTCACCCTTAGCTTTACCCTAACCCTAATCCTAATGCTAACCCTAACCCTCACCCTAACACTCAACCTAACACTCACGCTAACCCTAACCCTCACTCTCACCCTAACTTGAATCCTAATCCTTACCCTTACCCAAATTCTAACACTAACCCTAACCCTCACACTAAACCTAACCCTCCCCCTAACCGTAACCCTAAACCTAACCCTAACCATCACTCTTACCCTAACACTCAAACTCACCCTATCCTTCACACTAACCCTTAACCTCACCTTCACCCTAACCCTCACACTAACCCTATTCTCACCCTAACACTATCCCTATACCGCACCCTCACCTTCACCCTCAACCTCAGCCTAACCCTCACAATAACCCTAACCCTAACCTAACCCTAAAACTCACCCTAAACCTCACCCTAACCCTCACCCTCAACCTCACTCTAACTAACCCTAAGCCTCACCTACACACTAACCCTCAACCTAAGCCTAAGTCTCACCCACACCCTAACATTCACACTCATCCGAACCGGAACACTCACCTTAACCCTGACCCTCACCCTAAACATAAACTGAACGCTAACCCTCAACCTAAACCTAACCCTAACCCTAACCCTCACACTTACCCTCACCCTCACCCTAAGCCAAACCCTAATCCTAAACCTTACCCTCACCCTCACCCTAACCCTAACCCTAACCCTAATCCTCACCTTCACCCTCACCCTAAACCTAAACCTAACCCTAAACCTAAACCTCACCCTAACACTCACTGTCGCACTAAGCCTATCCCTAAATCTCAACCTCAACCTAACGCTATCCCTAACCCTAACCCTCACCCTAAACCTCACCATAACCCTAACGGTAACCTGAACCCTCACTGGCACCCTAATCCTCACCCTAAGCCTTATCCACACCCTAACCCTAACTTTAACCCAAATCCTAACCCTCACCCTAAAACTCACCCTCACCCTAACCCTCACCCTAACCCTTACACTCCGCCTCGTCCTATCCCTAACGCTCTCCCTAACCCTCACACTAAACCTAACCCTCACGCTAAACCTAACCCTACGCCTCACCTTAACCCTCACCCTCACCCTAATCCTAACTGAAACCTAACCCTCACCCTCACCCTCACCCTAACCCTAACTTAAAACCTAACCCTCACCCTCACCCTCACCCTAACCCTAAACCTAACCCTAACCCTCACCCTAACACTAAACATCACCTTAAACCTAACCCTAACCCTCACTCTCACCCTAATCCTAACCCTAAACCTAACTCTCACCCTAACCCTCACCCTAATCCTAATGCTATCCCTAAACCTTATACTCATCCTAACACTCACCCAAAACCTTACCCTCACCCTAACCCAAACCATAACCGTCACACTAACCCTAACCCTCACCCTAACCCTAACCCTACATCTTACACTATACCTCACCCTAAACCCAACCCTCACCCTAACCCTAACCCTACATCTTACACTACACCTCACCCTAAACCTAACCCTAACCCTCACCCTAACCCTAACCCTAACCCAAACCTCACCGTCACCCTAATGCTCACCCTAACCCTAACCCTCACCCACACACTACGACTCACCCTCACCCAAAACCTCACCCTCACCCTAACCCTCAACCTCACCCTAAACATCACCCTAACCCTAATCCACAACCTAACCCTAACCCTAACCCTCACTCTAAGCCTAACCCTCACCCTCACCCTAACCCTCACCCTCAACCTAATCCTCACCCTAACCCTAACCCTAACACTTACCTAAACGAAATCCTCAGTTTCACCCTCACGCTCATGCTAACGCGCACCCTCACCATGGCCCTCACCCTAACGCCAACCCTAACTCTCACCCTCATCATCACCCTCAACCTCAGCATAACCCCAACCCTAAAAGTCACAATAACCCTCACCGTCACCCTAACAATCACCCTCAACCTCACCCTCACCCTAACCCTCACCCTCACCCTAGCCCTCACTCTTAACCTTACCCTCACCTAACCCTAACCCTCACACTAAACCTAACCCTCAACCTAACCCTAAGCTTCACCCTGAACCTAGTCCTCACCCTAACCGTAATCCTAACCCTAATCCTCATCCTAACGCTAACATTCACCCTCACCCTAAACATCACCCTCACCCTCACCCTCACCTTAACCCTAACCCTAAACCTTACCGTCACACTAAGTCTCACCCTAACCATTACACTCACCCTCACCCTAACTTTCAAACTAACCCTAACCTACACCCTAACCCTAACTCTAACCCTCACCCTCACCCTCACTCTCATCCTAATACTAACCCTAACCCTAATCGTATCCCTGACCCTCAACCTCATCCTACCCTAAAACTAAGCTTAAACCTCAACCTCACCCTCACCCTGAACCTCCCCCTCCCCCTAACAATCACCCTCACCCTCACCCTATCCCTAACCCTAACCCTCTCCATCATCCTATCCCTCAACCTAACCCTTACCCCAACCCTAACACTCAACCTCACCCTATCCCTCCCCTAACCCTTAACCTCACCTTCACCCTAACCATCAAACTAACCCAAACCCTCATCCTAACCCTATCCCTATCCTGCATCCTCACCCTCAACCTCAACCTCAGCCTAAACCTCACAATAACTCTAACCCTAACCCTAATCCTAAATCTCACCCTACAACTCACCCTACTCCTAACCCTAACCCTAAACCTCAACCTCACCCTAACCCTCACCCTAAAACTTAACCTCAACCTAACCCTCACCGTAACCCTAACAATAACCCTATCCCTCACTCTAACCCTCACAATAACCCTAAGCCTAAACCTAACCCTCAACCAAAATGTCACCCTAATACAAACACTAACTGTAACCCTCAACCTAAACCTAATCCTAAACCTAACCCTCAAACTCACCCTAACTCTCACCTCACCATAACCGTCACCATAACCCTAACCCTCACCCTCACCCTAACCCTAACCCTCACCCTCACCCTAACCCTATCCCTAACCTCACCCTCATCCTAACCCTCACCCTTACCTTTAGCTCACGGTAACCCTAAACCTAAACCTAACCCTAACCCTCAAACTAACACTAAAGCTCACACTAACCCTAACCCTACCCCTCACCCTAAACCTCAACCTAAACCTAACCTTAACCCTAACCCCCACCCTAACCCTAACCTTCACCGTAACCCTCACCCTCACTCTCACCCTCACCCTCACCCTAACCCTAAACCTAGCCCTCACCCTATCCCTCAACCTAACCGTTACCCCAACCCTAACACTCAACCTCACTGTTTACCTTATCCTAAACCTTAACCTCACCTTCACCCTAACCAACACACTAACCCTAACCCTCACCCTAACCCTATCCCTATCTCGCAACCTCACCCCCACTCTCATCCTCAGCCTAACCCTCACAATAACCCTAACCCTAACCCTAAATCTCACCCTACAACACACCATAACCCTAACCCTCACCCTCAAACTCATCCGAACCCTCAACCTAACACTTACCCTCAACCTAACCCAAACCCTAAACCTAACACTAACCCTAACCCTCATTGTAACCCTCATAATAACTCCAAGCTTAAACTACCCCTCAAACTATACCTCACCCTAACCCAAAACCTAACCGTAACCCTCAATCTTACCCTAACCCTCACCCTCACCGTCACCCTAACTCTCAGCCTAAACCTAACCCTCACTCTCAACCTAGCCCTCACCCTCACATTAACACTAACGGTAACCCAAACCCTAAAGCTAACCCTCACCCTAACCCTCCCCCTCCCCCTCCCCCTAACCCTAACTCTCATCCTCACACTAACCCTATCCCTAATCCTCACCCTCATCCTAAACCTCACCCTTAACCTTAGCTCACGGCTACCCTAAACCTAAGCCTAACCATAACCCTCACCCTAACACTAAGGCTCATACTAACCCTAACCTTACCCCTCACCCTAACCCTCAACATAAACCTAACCCTAACCCTAACACTCACCCTAACCCTCACCATTAACCTCACACACACCCACACCCTAACACTAAACCTAGCCCTCACCCTAACCCTCAACCTAACCATTACCCCAACAATAACATTCAACCTCACCCTATACCTCACCCTAAACCTTAACCTAACCTTCACCCTAACCATCACACTAACCCTAATCCTCACCCTAACCCTATCCCTATCTCGCACCCTCACCCTCACCCTCCACATCAGCCTAACCTTCACAATAACCCTAACCCTAACCCTAACCCTAAATCTCACCCTACAACTCAACCTAACCCTCAACCTCACCCTAACCCTCACACTAACACTTACCCTCAACCTATCCCTCACCCTAACCTTCATTGTAACCCTCACAATAAACCTAAGCCTAAACCTAACACTCAACCTTACCCTAACCCTCACACTCTCCCTAACCCTCACCCTAACCCTAACACTCACCCTCACCCTAACCCTCACCCTCACATTAACACTAACGGTAACCCTAACCCTAACGCTAACCCTCAAACTAACCCTAATCCTAAACCTAACACTCAACCTTACCCTAACACTCACACTCTCCTTAAACCTCACCCTAACCCTAAACCTCACCCTCACCCTAACCCTCACCCTCACATTAACACTAAAAGTAACCCTAAACCTAACGCTAACCCTCAACATAACACTTCCCCTCACCCTCACCATAACCTTAACTCTAACATTAACGTTTACCCTAATCATAAACCTCACCCTAGCCCTCACCCTCACCCTGATCCTCACCCTCACCCTAGCCCTCACCCTGACCCTCACTATAATCATTATCCTCACCCTAACCCTAACCATAACCCTAATCCTAACCCACACACTAACACTAACCCTCACCCTAACCCTGCACTTATCCCTCACCCTAACCCTCAAAATAACCCTCACCCTCAACCTCACCCTAGCCCTAACCCTCACCCTAACCCTAAGCCTCATTCACACCCTAACACTCAACCTAAACCTAAGCAGCACTCACACCTTAACCCTCACCCTCACCAGAACCCGAACCCTCACACTAAACCTGACCCACACCCTAAACATCAACCTAACGCTAACCATCACCCTAACCCTAACCCTAACTCTCAGTCTCACACTCACCCTCACCCCAAGCCTAACCCTAACCCTCACTCTATCCCTAACCCTAAACCTAAACCTCACCCTAATCCTAACCCTCCACTTCAACCTAACACTAACCCTAAACCTAAACCTAACCATGAACCTAAGCCTCACCATAAACCTAACGGTAACCCTAACCCTCACCCGCACGCTAACCCTCACACTAACCATTATCCTCACCATGACCCTAACGTTAACCCAAATCCTAACCTCACCCTAACCCTTTCCCTCAACCTCGTCCGATTCCTAAACCTCACCCAAACGCTCACACTAAACCTAACACTCACCCTAACCCTAACCCTACCCCTCACCCTACCCTTCACACTAACCCGAACCCTAACCCTAACCCTCACCCTCACCCTAACCTCCACCGTCATCCTAACCCTCACCCTAAAACTAACCCTCACACAAACACTAACCCTCACCCTTACCTGAAACCTCACCCTCACCCTAACAATCACCCTCACCCTAAACATCACCCTAACCCTAACCCTAACCATAGCCCTCACACTAACCCTAATCCTGACCCTAAACCACACCCTCAACCTAACACTCACCCTAACCATTACGCTCACCCTATCGCTAAACCTAACCCTAAATCTAACCCTCACACTACTCTATCCCTCACCTTAAACCTAACCCTACTCCTCAGCCTAACCCTCATCCTAACCTTAAACCTCAACCTAACCCTAACCCTAACCCTCACCCAACCCTAATCCTCACACACACCCTAACCCTCACCCTTACCTGAAACCTCACCCTCACCCTAAACATCACCCTAACCCTAAACCTAACCCTAGCCCTCACACTAACCCTAACCCTGACCCTAAACCAAACCCTCACCCTAACACTCACCCTAACCATTACGCTCACCCTAACCCTAAACCTAACCCTATCCCTAACCCTCACCCTAACCCTCACCCTAACCCTAACCCTCACCCTCACCCTCACCATAACCCTCAACCTAACCCTAACCCTCACCTTAACCCTTACCCTAATCCGAACT
The DNA here is from genome assembly GCF_024711535.1 of Dipodomys merriami. Lineage (NCBI taxonomy): Eukaryota > Metazoa > Chordata > Mammalia > Rodentia > Heteromyidae > Dipodomys > Dipodomys merriami. Next base: position 5,672,778 of record NW_027206191.1, on the reverse strand, counting down.
CTAAACCTAACACTCACACTATCGCTAATCCTAACACACAACCTCATCGTAACCCTGATCGTCACCCTAAAACTCAACCTAAACCTAACCTTTACCCACACACTAAACCTCACCATCATCCGAACCCGAATCCTCACCCTATCCCACATTCTAACCCTAAACCTAACCTTAATCTTAGCAGTAATCCTAACCCTAACCCTCACCCCAACCCTAACTCTAACACAAACCCTCACCCTAAATCTTATACTAAGCCTCATCCTCAGCCTAAACCTAACACTAACCCTAATCCTGCACCTAAGCCTCACCAACACCCTCACCCTATCTATAACCCTAAACCTATCCCTAAAGCTCACCCTCACCCTCACCCTCAACTTCACCCTAAGCCAAACCCTAACCCTCACCCTAATTCTAACCTAAACCTCACCTTCACACTCACCTGAAGCCTAACCATAACCCTTACACTAATCCTAAAACCTAATCATCACCCTCACCCTCACCCTAACCCTAACCCTAAACCTAACCTTAACCCTCACCCTTACCCTCACACTAACCATAACCCAAACCCTAACCCTTACCCTCACCCTAACCCTAACCCTCACCCTAACCCTAACCCTAACACTCACGCTCAACCTAACCATAAACTTAACCCTAACACTCACCCTAACCTTCACCCTAACCCTAAACCTCACCCTCATTCTAATCCTCACCCTAACCCTTATCCTCACACTAACTTTAACTCTAACCCAAACCCTAACCCTCACACTAAGCCTAACTCTCACCATAACCATAACCATAACCCTCACCCTAACCCTAACCCTAACCCTCACCCTAACCCCAAATTCACCTTGACCCTCAGTCTCAACCTAATCCACACCACATCCCTAATCCTAATCCTTAACAAAAGGAAAACCTCACCCTCACCCTAACACTCACCGTCACCCTAAAATTCACCCTCACCCTAGTACTCACCCTTATCCTAACCCTAACCCTCAGACTCATCCTCACTCTCAGGCTAACCCTAATACTAACCCTAATCCAAACACTAACCCTCACACTCACCCTCATCCTAAACCTAACCCTAACCCTAACCCTCAACCTCACCCTCACCCTAATACTAAAAGTAAACCTAACCCTCACCCTAACCCTAACCATCACCCTAAACCTAAACCTCACCCTCGCACAAACTCTCACCCTAACCCTTACCCTCATCCTAACCCTAACACTAATCCTCACAGTAATCCTAAACCTAACCCTAACCCTCACCCTAACCCTCACCCTCACCTTAACACTAATGCTAACATTAACCCTCAGCCTCACCCTAAACTTCGCCCTAACCCTTACCTTCACCTTAACCCTATCCCTCACCCTCACCCTAACCCTCACTCTAACCCTTATGCTCACCCTAACCATCACGCTAACCCTATCCCTAACCCTAACACTACCCTTCAACCTAACCCTCAACCAAAACCTAAGCCTAAACCTAACCCTAAGACTCACGCTAACCCTTACCCTCACAGGAACATTAACCCTAACCCTCTGCCTAACCCTCATCCTAAACCTAACCCTAAACCAACCATCACCCTGACCTTAGCCCTAACACAAACCCTAACTCTAAACCTAACAATAATCTTCACCCTCACCCTCACACTTACCCTCAGCATAAGCTAACCCTAACCGTAATCCAAACCCTAAACCTAACCCTCACCCTAGCTCTAAACCTAACCCTAAACAAAACTCTCACCCTAACCCTAACCCTATGTGTTACACTCACCCTAAACCTAATCCAAATCCAATACATGACCCTTACCTTACCCTAACCCTTACCATCACCCTAACCCTAACCCTAACCCTCAGCCTAACTCTCATCCAAACCCTAACCCTAACACTAACCCACACCCAAACGCTAACCCTCATCCTGACCCTCACCATCACCCTTATCCTAACAGTCACCCTCACCCTCACCCTAACCCTAACCATAACCCTGACCCTAACCCTAAACGTAACTCTGAACCTCACTCTCACCCTCAACCTAAGCCTAAACCTACACCTAAGCCTAATCCTGAACCTAACCCTCACCCTCAACCTAAACCTAACCCTCACCCTAACCATAAACCTCACCCTAACCATAACCCTAACATTAAGCTCACCCTCACATTAACCCTAACCCTAACCGTAACCCTCAACCTAACCCACACCCTAATCCTAATGCTAACACTAAACCACACCCTCACCCTAAACCTAACACTAAGCCTAACCCTCAGCCTCAACCTAAACCTAACTGTAATGCTAACCTTAACCCTCTCCCTCACCCTAACCCTCACTCTAACTCTTACCCTCACCCTAACACTAACACTAAACCTCACGCTAACCCTCATCCTAACCCTAAACCTAAACCTAACCCTCACCCTAACGCTCATCCTAATCCTCAACCTAACACTAACCCTCACCCTTTCCCTAACCCTCACCCTAAACCTTACCCTCACCATAACCCTAAACCTAACCCTAACCCTAACCCTCAACCTAACCCTAACCTTAACCCTAAAGCTAACCCTCACCGGATCCCTAACCCTCACTCTCACCCTCAGCCTAAACCTCAACCTAAACGTAATCCTAACACTAACCCTCATCTTCACCCTAGCTCTAACCCTAACACTACCCTGACCCTGACCTTAACCCCAACCCTCACTTTAACCCTGACTCTCACCCTCACCCTAACCCTAAACCTCACCATAACCCGAACTCTAACCCAAATGCTCACGCTCACCCTAAATATCACCCAAAACCTAACCCTCACCCTAACCCTAAACCTAACCCTCACCTACATCCTAACCCTCACTCTCACCCTCACCCTCACTCTCACCCTCACTCTAAACATAAGTCTAAACCTAACCCTCACTCTAACCCTAACCCTAATCCTCACCCTAACCCTAACCCGCACCTTAAACCTCAACCTAAACCTAAACCTCACCCCAACCCTAACACTAAGACTTTCCTAACCGAAACCCTCACCCTCACCCTAATCCTCACTCTAACCCCCTCTCCCACTAGCCTTCACCCTAAACCTAACCTAAACCCTAACCCTCACCCTCACCCTCACCCTCAACCTTAGACTAAACCTAACCCTAAACTTAATCCTAACCCTAACCCCAAACCTCACTCTCACCCTAAATTTAATTCTAACCCTAACCCTAACCCTAATGCTCACACTAGCCCTAACCCTCACCCTAAACCTAACCCTAAAACTAACCCTCACCCTAACCCTAACTCTAACCCTAATGCTAACACTAAACCTCAATCTCAACCTAACCCGCACCCTAACACTTAACCTAAACCACAAACTCACCCTAACCCTCACCCTAAACCTTACCCTAATTCTCAACCTAACCCTAACCCTAACCCTCACCCTAACCCGACCCATCAGCCCCACCCACACCTTCAATGTAACCCTAACCCTAATCCTCAACCTATCCCTAATCATAACTCTAAACCTCACCCTAAGCCTCTCCCTCACCATAACCCTAATGCTAACATTAACCCTCAACCTCACCCTAAACCGCGACCTAGCACTTATCCTCACCATAACCCTATCCCTCACTCGAAACCTAACCCCCAGCCTAACCTTTACCCTCACCCTCACCCTAAACCTAACACTAACTCTCACCCTAACCCTCACCCTAACCCTAAGGCGAAACCTAACCCTTACTCTCACCTTACCCTCAACCTAACCCTTACCTTCACCCGATCCCTAAACCGAACCCACAGCGTAACCCTCATCCTAACCCTATCCCTAAGCCTAACCCTCACCCCCAAACTAACCCTAACCCTAACCCTCACCTTAAACCTCACCCTCACCCTAATCCTCACACTAACCCTAACCCTAAGCCTTTCCTAAGTGAAAGCCACAGCCTCACCCTAACCCTCAACCTAACCCTTACCTTAAACTTCACCCTCACCCTAACCCTAAACTTATGCCTATCCTATCTGAAACCCTCACCCTCACCATAACCCTCCTCCTTAACCTCACCCTCCCGACAGCCCTCACCCTCAACTTAACCCTAAGCCTAACCCTCACCCTTAACCTCATCCTAATTCTAACCCTAACCCTAACCCTAACCCTAACCCTAACACTAACCCTCAACCTAACCATCACCATAAAACTAAACCTAACCCTAACCCTCAACCTGAGGTTCACTCTCACCCTAACCCTAACCCTAATACTCACACTCAACCTAACCCTCACCCTAAACCTTACCCTCACCCTAACCTAAACCCTAATCCTAACACTAATCCTCACACTAAAACTAACACTCACCCTAACCCTAACCCTAAACCTCAGCCTAAACCTCATCCTAACCCTAACCCTAACCCTCAACCTAAACCTAACCCTCACCCTCACCCTAACCCTCAACCTCACCCTCACCCTCACTCTCAGCATTAATAATAACCATAACCCTAATCCTAAACCTAACCCTCACCCTCAACCTCACCCTAACTCTAACCCTAACCCGAACCCTGAACCTCACCCTAAACCTAAACCTATCCCTGACACTCACCCTAACCCTAAGCCTCACCCTAAACCTAACCCTAAACCTCACCCTCACCCTAATCCTAACCCTCACCCTAAACATCACTCTAACCCTAATGCTAACCCTAAACCTCACCCTCACAATAAAGCTAACCCTAACCGTTAACCTCACCATAACCCTAACCCTAACCCTAATCCTCACACATATCCTAACCATAGCCCTCGCCCTAAACCTAATCCTCACCCTAACCCTAACCCTCACCCTAACCCTAACCCTAACCCTCACCCTCACTCTCACCCTAACCCTAAACCTAACTCTCATCCAAACCCTAACACTCACCCTCACCATCAACTTCACCATCACCCTCACCCTAACCCTCACAATCACCCCCACCCTAACCCTAAACTTAAACCTAACGTTCACCATAAACCTAATCCTCAACCTCACCCTCATCCTCACAATCAACCTCACCCTAACCCTCACCCTCACCCTCACCCTAAACCTAACCATAAACATAACCCTCACCCTAAACCTAACTATGACCCTCACCCTCACCCTCACCCTAAGCCTAACCATACACCGAAGCCTAATCCTAAACCTAACCCTCACCCTCACCCTCACAGTAAACATAAACGTCACCCTAACCCTAACCCTAACCCTAGCCCTTACCCTAACCCTTAACCTAATCGTCACTTTACCCTAACCCTAAACCTAACCCTAACCCTCACCCTCACCCTAACCCTAACCCTAAAGCTAACCCTAACACGCACAATCACCCTAAACCTAACCCTAACCCTCACCCTCACCCTAACCCTAACCCTAAAGCTAAACCTAACACTCACAATCACCCTAAACCTAACCCTAACCCTCACCCAAACCCTAACCCTAAACCTAATGCTATCCCTAACACTCACCCTCACCCTAACCCTCACTATAACCCTTACCCTCAGCCTAACACTCAGCCTAACCCTAACCCTAACACTAACACTAAACCTCACCCTACCCCTCGCCCTAACCCTAAACCTACATCTAACGCTCACCCTAACGCTCACCCTAACCATGAACCTAACCCTAAACCTCACCCTCACCCTAACCCTCACCCTAAAACTTACCCTCACCCTAACCCTATACCTAACCCAAATTCTAACCCTCACACTCACCCTAAGCCTAACCTGAACCCTAACCCTCACCCTAACTCTAACCCTACCCCTAAACCTCACCCTCACCCTAAACCTCATCCTAACCCTTAACTTCACCATAAACCTAACCTTAACCCTAACCCTAATACTCACCGTAATCCTTACCTTCACCCTCGCAATAACCCTCACCATCACCTTAACCGTCACCCTAACACTAACCATCACCCACACCCTAAAACTCACCTTCACCACAACCCTCTCACTCACCCTAACCCTACCGTAAACCTCATCCTAACTCTAACCCTCACCCTAAACCTAACTCTAACCCTGACCCTCATACTAACCCTTACTCTCACCTTAACATTCACCCTAAACCTCACCCTAACATTAACGCTAACCTTAACCCTCACTCTCAGCCTAACCCACACCCTAACCCTTATCCTCACACTAACGCTAAACCTAACCCTCACATTAACCCTAACCCTGACCATAACCCTTCAACCTAACTCTCACCCTAACCCTAAACCTAACCCTCACCCTAACCCTAACCCTAAACCTAACCCTCACCCTAAAACCAACCCTAACACTAATGCTAACCCTAAACTTCAACCTCACCCTTAAACTCACCCTAAACCTCACCCTAATCTTTACCCTCACCCTCAACCTCACCCAAACACTAACCCTAACCACAACCCTCACCCTAACCCTCCCCCTATCCCTAAACCTAACCCTATCCCTCAGCCTAATCCTCAACCTAAACCTAACCCTAACACTAATCCTCACCCTATCCCTAAACCTAACCCTAACCCTCACCCTAACCGTCACCATCACCTTAACACTAATGCTAACATTAACCCTCAGCCTCACCCTAAACTTCGCCCTAACCCTTACCTTCACCTTAACCCTATCCCTCACCCTCACCGTAACCCTCATTCTAACCCTTACACTCACCCTAACCCTCAAGCTAACCCTATCCCTAACCGTAACACTACCCTTCAACCTAAACCTCACACGAAACCTAAGCCTAAACCTAACCCTAACCCTCACCCTAACCCTTACCCTCACACGAACACTAACCCTAATCCTCTGCCTAACCCTCACCATAAACCTAACCCTAACCCTAACCATCACCCTGACCTTAGCCCTAAAACAAACCCTAACTCTAACCCTAACACTAATCTTCACCCTTACCCTCAATGTCACCCTCAGCCTAACCCTAACCCTAACCCTAATCCAAACCCTAAACCTAACCCTCACCCTAACTCTAAACCTAACCCTAAGCAAAACTCTCACCCTAACCCTAACCCTATGCCTTACCCTCATCCTAACACTAACCCTAATCCAATACCTGACCCTTACCTTACCCTAACCCTTACCATCACCCTAACCCTAACCGTAACCCTCAACTTAACTCTCATCCTAACCCTAAATCTAACCCTAACCCACACCCAAACGCTAACCCTCACCCTCAACCTCACCATCACCCTTACCCTAACAATCACCCTCACCCTCACCCTAACACTAACCATAAACCTGACCCTAACCCTAACCGTTAACCTAATTCTCACCCTAAACCTAACCCTAACCCTAACCCCCAAACTAACCCTACCCCTACGCCTAACCCACACCTTAAACCTAACCCTAATTCTCACCATATCCCTAATCATAACTAACCCTCACCCTAACCCTCACCCTAACCATAACCCTAATGCAACATTAAACCTCAACCTCACCCTAAACCTCGCCCAAACACTTATCCTCACCATAACCCTATCCCTCAACCGAACCCTAACCCCAACCCTAACCCTTACCCTCACCCAAACCCTCACCCTAACCCTAACCCAAAACCTAACACTAACTCTCACCCTAACCCTCACCCTAACCAAAAGGCGAAACCTCACCCTAATCCTAACCCTCACCCTAACCATCACTCAAACCCTAATGCTAACCCTAAACCTCACCCTCACCATAAACCTCACCCTAACCCCTAACCTCACCATAACCCTAACACTAACCCTAATCCTCACACATATCCTAACCATAACCCTCACCCAAAACCTAACCCTCACCCTAACCCTAACCCTCACCCTAACCCTAACCCTAACCCTCACCCTCACTCTCACCCTAACCCTAAACCTAACACTCATCCAAACCCTAACACTCACCCTCACCATCAACCTCACCATCACCCTCACCCTAACCCTCACAATCACCCCCAACCTAACCCTAACCCCAAACCTAACGTTCACCCTAAACCTAATCTTCAACCTCACCCTCACCCTAACTATCAACCTCACCCTAAACCTCACCCTCACCCTCACACTAAACCTAACCATAACCCTAAACCTCACACTAAACCTAACTATGACTGTCACCCTCATACTCACGCTAAGCCTAACCTTACACCTAAGTCTAATACTAAACCTAACCCTCACCCTCACCCTCACCCTAAAGCTAAACGTCACCCTAACCCTAACACTAACCCTAGCCCTTACCCTAACCCTTAACCTCATCGTCACTTAACCCTAACCCTAACCCTAACCCTCACCCTCACCCTAACCCTAACCCTAAAGCTAACCCTAACACTCACAATCACCCTAAACTGAACCCTAACCCTCACCCAAACCCTAACCCTAATCCTAATGCTATCCCTAACACTCACCCTCACCCTAACCCTCACTCTAACCCTTACCCTCAGCCTAACACTCAGCCTAACCCTAACCCTAACACTAACACTAAACCTCACCCTAACCATCACCCTAACAATAAACCTACATCTAACACTCACCCTAACGCTCACCCTAACCCTCAACCTAACCCTAAAACTCACCCTCACCCTAACCCTCACCCTAAAACTTACCCTCACCCTAAACCTATACCTAACCCTAATTCTAACCCTCACCCTCACCCTAAGCCTAACCCGAACCCTAACCCTCACCCTAACCCTCACCCTAACTCTAACGCTACCCCTAAACCTCACCCTCACCCTAAATCTCATCCTAACCCTTACCTTCACCATAAACCTAACCTTAACCCTAACCCTAATACTCACCGTAATCCTTACCTTCACCCTCACCATAACCCTCCCCATCATCTTAACCGTCACCCTAACCCTCACCATCACCCACACCATAAAACTCACCCTCACCAGAACCCTCACACTCACCCTAACCCTCCCCTAAACCTCACCCTAACTCTAACCCTCACCCTAAACCTAACTCTAACCCTGACCCTCATACTAACCCTTACCTTCACCTTAACATTCACCCTAAACCTCACCCTAACACTAACGCTAACCCTAACCCTCACTCTCAGCCTAACCCACACCCTAACCCTTAACCTCACACTAACGCTAACCCTAACCCTCACATTAAACCTAACCCTGACCATAACCTGTCACCCTACACCTCACCCTAATCCTAAACCTAACCCTCACCCTAACCCTAAACCTAACCCTCACCCTAACCCTAACCCTAAACCTAACCCTCACCCTAAACCTAACCCTAACACTAATGCTAACCCTAAACCTCAACCTCACCCCAAACCTCACCCTAAATATAACCCTCACCCTAACCCTCACCCTATCCCTAACCCTAACCCTAACACTAACCCTAACACTAATACTCACCCTAACACTCATGCTAACCCTAAGCCGAACCCTAACCCTCACCCTCACCCTAACCCTGACCGTAACATTTACCCTCACCCAAAACCTAACCCGAGCCCTCAGCCCAACCCCCATCCTAACCCTATCCTTAAACCTAACCCTCACACTCACCCTAACCCTAACTCTATTCCTCACCTTAAACCTCACCCTCACCCTAATCCTCACACTATCCTAACCCTAATCCTTTCCTAAATGAAAGCCTCAGCCTCAACCTAACCCTCACCCTAACCCTCACCTTAAACTTCACCCTCACCCTGACCCTAACCCTACCCCTATCCTAACTGAAACCTTCACCCTCACCCTAACACTCCCCCTTACCCTCTCCCTCCCCCTAGCCCTCACCCTAAGCCTAACCCTAACCCTCAACCTCACCCTAACTCTAACCATAACCCTAACCCTTACCCTTACCCTAAGCCTAACACTAACACTAACACTCACCCTAATCATCACCCTAACCCTAAACCTAACCTAACCCCCAACCTAATGCTCACTCTCACCCTAACCCTAACCCTAATCCTCACCTTCATCCTAACCCTCATCCTAACCCTTACCCTAACCCAAACCTAAACCCTAATCCTAACACTAAACCTAACCCTGACCCTAACCCTAACCCTAACACTCAGCCTAAAACTTATCCTAACCCTAACCCTAAACCTCAACCTAAACCTAAACCTAACCCTCACCCTAAGACTCAACCTCAAGCTCACCCTCAACCTCAGCTGAAACCTAACCCTAAACCTAATCATAAACCTAGTCCTCACCGTCAACCTCACACTAACTGACCGTAACCCCAACCCTGAACCTCACTCTCAACCTCAGCTTCAGCCTAACCCAAAACTTAACCCTAATCCAAACCCTAAACCTCACCCTCACCCTCATCCTAATTCTAAACCTAACTCTAACCAAAAGCCTCACCCTAACCCTAACGCTATCCCTAACCCTCTTCCTAACCCTAACCCTAATCCTAATCCTAACCCTCACCCTTAACCTAATCCTTACCCTCATGCTAACCCTAACCCTCAACCTAACCCTTACCCTCACCCTCACCCTAACCCTAACCCTCAGCCTAACCCTCATCCTAACCCTAATCCTAAACCTAACCCTCACCCAAACCTTAACCCTCACCCTCAACATCAACCTCACCATCACCCTCACCCTAACCCTCACAATCACCCTCACCCTAACCTTAACCCTATCCCTAAAACTCACCCTAAACCTAACCCTCACCCTCACCATCAAACTCACCCTAACCCTCACCCTCACCCTCACCCTAAACCTTACCATAATCCTAACCCTCACTCTAAACCTAACTATGACCCTCACCCTCACCCTCACCCTAAGCCTAACCCTACACCTAAGCCTAATCCAAAATCTAACGCTCACCCTCACCCTAAATCTAAAACTCACCCTAAACCTAACCCTAACCCTAGTCCTCACCCTAACCCTTACTTTACTGTCACCCTAACACTAACCTTCACTTTAACCCTAACCCTCACCCTCACCCTAACACTAACCCTCACCCTCACCATAACCCTAACCCTAAAGCTACCCCTAACACTCACAATCACCCTAAACTTAACTCTAACCTTCACCCAAAAGCTATCTCTAACCCTAATGCTATACCTAAAACTCAACCTCACGCTAACACTCACTCTAACCCTTACCCTCAGCCTAAAACTCACCCGAACCCTAACACTAACTCTAACACTAATCCTCACCCTAAACCTCACCCTAACCCTAATCCTACACATAACACTCACCCTAAAGCTCAAGCTTACCCTCAACCTAAGCCTAACATTCACCATCAAACTAACCCTAAACCTAAAACTTACCCTCACCCTAAACCTATACCTAACACTAACTCTAACCTCGCCCTCACCCTAAGACTAACCCAAACTCTAACCCTAACCCTAATCCTGACCCTAACTCTAACGCTACACCTAAAACTCACCCTCAACCTAAACTTCATCCTAACCCTTACCCTCACCATAACCCTAACCTTAACCCTAACCCGAATACTCACCGTAATCCTTACCTTCAGCCTCACCATAACCCTCACCATCACTTTAACCATCACCCTAACCTTAACCATCACCACACCCTAAAACTCACCCTCACCAGAACCCTCACACTCACCCTAACCCTACCCTAAACCTAACCCTAACTCTAACACTCACCCTAAACCTAACTCTAACCCTCATCCTCATACTAACCCAAAGCCTCACCTTAAACATCATCCTAAACCTCACCCTAACACTAACTCTAACCCTAAACCTCACTCTCAGCCTAACCCACACCCTAACCCTTATCCTGACACTAATGCTAACCCTAACTCTAACCCTCACATTAACGCTAACCCTCAACCTAACCCCTCACCCTACCCCTCACCCTAACCCTAAACCTAACCCTGAACCTAACCCTCACCCTAACCCTATCCCTCAGCCTAATCCTCAACCTAAACCTAACCCTAACACTAATCCTCACCCTATTCCTAACCCTAACCCTAACCCTCACCCTAACCCTCACCCTCACCTTAACACTAATGCAAACATTAACCCTCAGCCTCACCCTAAACTTCGCCCTAACCCTTACCTTCAACTTAACCCTATCCCTGACCCTCACCCTAACACTTACCCTAACCCTTACACTCACCGTAACCCTCACACTAACCCTAACCCTAAACCTTACACTACCCTTCACCCTAACCCTGTCCCGAGACCTAAGCCTAAACCTAACCCTAACATTCACCCTAACCTTTACACTCACATGAACATGAATCCTAACCCTCAGCCTAACCCTCATCCTAAACCTAACCATAACCCTAAACCTCACACTGACCTAAGCCCTAACACAAACCCTAACCCTCACCCTAACCCTAACATTCACCCTCACCTTCAACCTCACCCTCAGCCTAACACTAACCCTAACCATAATCCAAACTCTAAACCTCACCCTCACCCTCACACTAACAGTAAACCTAACCCTAAGCAAAACCCTCACCCTAACTGTAACCCTATGCCTAACCCTCACCCTAACCCTAAACCTAATCCAAAACCTAACCCTCACCCTCACCCTAAGCCTCACCCTCACTCTAATCCTAACCCTAACCCTCAGCCTAACTCTCATCCTAACCCTAACCCTAAACAAATCCAAACCCTAAAGCTGACCCTCACCCTCAACATCACCATCACCCTCACCGTAACCCTCACCCTCATCCTCACCTTAACCCTAACCACAACATTACTCTCACCCTGAACCTAAGCCTCAACCTCACCATCACCATCACCCTTACCCTAACAATCACCCTCACCCTCACCCTCACCATCACCCTAACCCTAACCCTCACGGGCACCCTCACCTTCAACCTAACCCTAACCCTAATCTGCACCTTTAGCCTAACACTAAACCTAATGCTAACACTAAACCTAAACCTCACCCTCAACCTCACCCTAACCCTAAGCCTAACACTCACCCTAACCCTAACCCTAATGCTATCCCTAACACTCACCCTAAAACTCATTCTAACCCTTACTCTCACCCTAACCCTCTCCCTAACCCTAACCCTAACACTAACACTAAACCTCACCCTAACCCTCAGCCTAACCCTAAACCTTAACCTAACCCTCAGTCTAACGCTCAACCTAACCCTCAACCCAACCATAACCCTCACCTTCACACTAAACCACACCCTAAACCTTATCCTCACCATAACCCTAACCCTAAAGCTAACCCTAACCCTCAACCGAACCCTAACCCTAAACCTAAACCTGACCCTCACCGGAAACCTAACCCTCACCCTCACCCTAAGCCTAACCCTAAACCTAACCCTTATCCTAAACCTAACCCTCACCCTCATCCTGACTCTAACCCTAACCCTAAACCTGACCCTCCCCCTCCCCCTAACCCTAACCTTCACCCTAACCATAACGCTAAACCTAACCCTCACACTCACCCTAAATATCATCCAAACCCTAAACCTCACCCTAACCCTAAACCCAATCCTCACCTACATCCTAATACTCAATCTCACCCTCACCCTCACTCTCACCCTCACCCTAAACAGAACCCTAAACCTAACCCTCACCATAACCCTAACCCTAATCCTCACCCTAACCCTAACCCTAACCCTAACCTTAAACCTCACCCTCATCCTAAACCTCACCCCAACTCTAACCCTAAGCCTTTCCTAACTGAAACCATCACCCTCACCCTAAACCTCACCCTCACCCTAACCCTCACCATAACCCTTACCCTCACCCTAAACTTAACACTAATCGTAACACTAAGCCTCACACTAAACTTAAACCTCACCCTAACCCTAGCCCTAAACCTCAGCCTAAACCTCATACTAAACCAAACCCTAACCCCCAACGTAAACCTAAACCTAACCCTCACCCTAACCCTAACACTCAACCTTACCCTCACCCTCACCCGCAGCCGAACCCTAACCCTAAACCTAATCCTAAACCTAACCCTCACCATCAACCTCACCCTAACTCTAACCCTAACCCAAACCCTGAACCTCACCCTAAGCCTAAACCTATCCCTAACACTCACCCTAACCCTAACCCTCACCCTATACCTAACCCTAAACCTCATCCTCAACCTAATCCTAAACTTAACCCTAACCATCACTCTAACCCTAATGCTAACCCTAACCCTCACCCTCACAATAAACCTCACCCTAACCCTTACCCTCACCATAACCCTAACCCTAACCCCAATCCTCACACATATCCTAACCCTAACCCTCACCCTAACCCTAACTCTAACCTTAACACGAACACTCACCCTAACCATCACCCTAACCCTAGTCCTCACCCTAAACCTTACCCTCAACCTCACCCTAACCCTCACCCTCACCGTAAACCTAATGCTAACATTAACCCTCAACCATACCCTAAACCTCACCATAACCCTTCCCTCACCTTAACCCTATCCCTCACCCTCATCATAGCCCTCATCATAACCTTTACCCTTAGCCTAACCCTCACCCTAACCTTACCCCTAACCCTAACACTAATCCTCACTCTAACACTCACCCGAAACCTAAGCCTCAACTTAACCTTCACACGAACCCTCACCCTAAACCTTTCACTCACCCGAACCCTAACCCTAATCCTCAGCCTAACCCTAAACCTAACCCTAACTCTTACCCTCACCCTCACTCTCACCCTAACCCTAATCCTGATACTAACCCTCACCCTCACCCTATCCCTAACCCTAATTCAAACTCTTAGCCTCACCCTGACCTTCACCCTTAGCCTAACCCTACACCTAAGCCTAATCCTAAACGTAACACTCACCCTCACCCTAATCCTAATACTCAACCTAACCCTAACCCTAACCCTAGCCCTCACCCTAACCCTCACCCTAACTCTTACCCTCACCCTCACCCTAAGCCATACCCGAACCCTAACCCTCACCCAAACCTTCACCCTAACTCAACTATATCTCTAAAACTCACCCTCACCCTAAACCTCATCCTAACCCTTACCCTCAACATAAGCCTAAACCTAAACCTAAACCTAATCCTCACCGTAATCCTAACCCTCACTCTCACCCTAACCCTCACCGTCACCTTAAACCTCACCCTAACCCTAACCATCACATACTCCCAAAAACTCACCCTCACCCGAACCGTCACCCTCACCCTAACCCTACACTAAACCTCACCATAACCCTTACCCACACCCTAAACCTAACTCTAACCCTCACCTTCATACTAACCCTAACCCTAACCCTCACCTTAACCCTCACCCTAATCCTCACCCTAACCCAAAGACTAACACTTACCCTCACTCTCACCCTAAACCTCACCCTAAACCTCATCCTCACACTAAACCTAACTCTAACCCTAACCCTCAAATTAACCCTAACATCCAACCTAACCCTAAACCTACCCCTCCCCCTAACCCTAACCCTAACCTTCACCTTCACCCTAAACCTCACCTTCACCCTAAACCTCCCCCTAACCCTAAACCTCACCTAAAACCTATCCCTCACCCTCAACCTCACCCTCACCCTAAACATCACCCTAAACCTAACCCTCACCCTAAACCTAACACTTATCCTCACCTTAACCATAACCTTAAACCTCGCCTTAAACATCACCCTCACCCTAACCCTAAACTTAAGCCTTTTCTAACCAAAACCTTACCCTGACCCTAACCCTGACCCTAACCATCACCCTCACCTTAGAACTCCCTCTAAAACTAACCCTAAACCTAACCCTCACCCTCAATCTCACCCTCACCCTAAGTCTAATCCTAACTCTAACCCTAATCCTAAACGTAACTGTAATCCTCACCCTCACCCTAACCCTACCCTAACCCTTACCCTAATGCTAACACTAGCCCTCACCCTCACCCAAACCTTAACCCTAACCCAAACACTCACCCTAACCTAACCCTAAACCTAAACCTAACCCTCAACTTAACCCTAACCCTAACCCTAAGCCTAACCCTACTCCTCAGCCTAACTCTCACTCTTCACCTAACTCCAACCCTAATCCTCACCCGATCCCTTACCCTAACCCTAACCCTCACCCTAAACTTAAACTTCACCATAACCCTAATGCTAAAAATAACCCTCAACCTCAACCTAAACCTCGCCCATACCCTTACCCTCGTCTTAAACCTACCCTCACCCTCAACCTAACCCTCACCCTAACCCTTACCCTCACCCTAAACCTCACCCTAACCCTAAGCCTAACCCTCACCCTCAACATAACCCTAACCTAACCCTAACCCTTTCCCTCACTCGAACCTAAACGTCAGCCTAACACTCATCCTAACTCTAATCCTAATCCTCACCCTAACTGTAACCCCAACACTAACCTTAACCCTCACCCTTACCCTAAACCTCACCCTCACCCTCACCCTCAACCTCAGCCTCAGCCTAACCCAAACCTAACCCTAATCCAAACCCTAAACCTCACCCGCAACCTCACACTAACTCTAAACCTAACTCTAACCAAAACCCTCACCCTAACCCTAAATTTATCCCTAACCCTCTCCTTAACCCTAACACTAATCCTAATCCTAACCCTCAACCTCAACCTAATCCTTACACTCACCCTAACCCTAACCCTCACCCTAACCCTTACCCTCACCCTCACCCTAAACCTAACCCTCAGCCTAACCCTCATCCTAACCCTATCCCTAAATCTAACCCTAACCCAAACCCTAACCCTCACCACACCATCAACCTCACCCTAACCCTCAAAATCACCCTCAACCTCACCCTAATCCTAACCCTCAACATCACCCTCAACTTGACCATCACCCTCAACTTCACTATCACAATCACCCTAACACTCACCCTCAACTTCAACCTAAATCTTACCATAAACCTAAACCTCACCCTCAACCTAATTATGACCCTCACACTCACCCTCGCCCTAAGCCTAACCCTATACCTAAGCCTAATACTAAACCTAACACTCACCCTCACCCTCACCCTAAACCTAAACCTCACCCTAACCCTAACCCTAAACCTAGCCCTCACCATAACCCTTAACTTCACCATCACCCTAATCCTAACCCTCAGCCTAATCCTAACCCTCACCCTCACCCTAACCCTAACCATAAAGCTAACACTAACACTCACAATCACCCTAAATCTAACCCTAACCCTCACCCAAACACTAACCCTAAACCTAATGCTATCCCTAACCCTCACCCTCACCCTAACCCTCACTCTAACCCTTACCCTCAGCCTAACACTTAGCCTCACCCTACCACTAACACTAACACTAAACCTCACCCTAACACTCACCCTAACACTAAACCTAAACCTAACCCTCACCCTAACGCTTACCCTAACCGTCAACCTAACACTAACCCTCACCCTCACCTTAACCCTCACCCTAAACCTTACCCTCACCCTAAACCTATCCCTAAACCTTACTCTAAGCCTCACCGTCACTCTAAGCCTAACCTGAACCCGAAACCTCACTCTAACCCTCAACCTAACTCTAACGCTACCCTTAAACCTCACCCTCAAACTAAACCTCATCCTAACCCTTACCGTCACCATAACCCTAACCCTAACCCTAACCCTAATACTCACTGTAATCCTTACCCTCACCCTCACCCTAACCCTCACCATCACCTTAACCGTCACCCTAACCCTAACCATCACCCACACCCTAAAACTCACCCTCACCTGAACCCTCACCGTCATCCTAACCCTACCCTAAACCTCACCCTAAATCTAACTCTCACCCTAAACCTAACTCCAATGCTCACCCTCATACTAACCCTAACCCTCACCTTAACATTCACCCTAAACCTCACACGAACCCTAACGCTAATCCTAACCCTAACTCTCACCCTAACACACAACCTAACACTTAACCTCACACTAACGCTAACCCTAACCCTAACCCTCACATTAACACAAACTCTCACCCTAACCCCTCACCCTACCCCTCAACCTAACCCTAAACCTAACCCTCACCCTAACCCTAACCCTAACCCTAATGCTAACCCTAAACATCAACCTCACCCTAACCTTTAACCTCACCCTCAACCTCACCCTAACCCTAACCTTAACCATAACCCTCACCCTATCCCTCACCCTAATCTAACCCTAACCCCACCCCTCAGCCTAATCCTCAACCTAAACTTAAACCTAACACTAATCCTCATCCTATCCCTAACCCTATCCCTAATCCTCACCCTCACCTTAACACTAATGCTAAAATTAACCCTCAGCCTAACCCTAAACTTCGCCCTAACCCTTACCTTCACCATAACCCTATCCCACACCCTCACCCTATTCCTCACCCTGAACCTTACACTCACCCTAACCCTCACGCTAACCCTAACCCTAACCCTACCACTACCCTTCACCCTAACCCTCACCTGAAACCTAAGCCTAAACGTAAACCTAACCTTCACCCTAACACTCACCCTAACCCTTATGCTATCACGAACACTAACCCTAACCCTCAGCCTAAACTTCATCCTAAACCTAACCCTAACCCTAACCCTCACCCTGACCTTAGCCCTAACACAAACCCTAACCCTCACCCTAACCATCACCCTCACCCTCACCCTCAACCTCACCCTCAGCCTAACCCTAAATCTAACAGTAATCCAAACCCTAAACCTCACCCTCACCATCACCCTAACTGTAAACGTAACACTAAGCAATACCCTCAGCCTAACTGTAATCCTATGCCTAACCCTCACCCTAACCCTAACCCTAATCCAAAACCTAACCCTCACCCTCACCCTAACACTCACCTTCATCCTAATCCTAACCCTAATCCTCAGCCTAACTCTCATCCTAACCTTAACCCTAACCGACATCCAAACCCTAAAGCTCACCCTCACCCTCAACATAACGATCACCCTCACCTAAACCCACACCCTAACCCTCACGCTAACCCTAACCATACCCTTACCCTCACCCTAAACCTAACCCTCAACCTCACCCGCACCATCGCCCTTACCCTAAAAATCAGCCTCACCCTCACCCTAACCCTAACCCATAACCTCACCCTAACCCTTACACTAACCCTAACCATAACACTAATACTAAACCTCACCCTAACCCTCAGCCTAAACCTAAACTGAAACCTAATCCTCACCCTAATGCTCAACCTAACCCTTAACCTAACCCTAACCGTCACCCTCAACCTGACCCACACCCTAAACCTTATCCTCACCATAACCCTATCCCTGACCCTAACCCTAAACGGCAACCTAACCCTAACCCTAAACCTAAACCTAACCCTCACTGGAACACAAACCCTCACCGTCATCCTCAGTCTAACTCTAAACCATTAACCTCATCCTAACCCTAACCCTCACTCTAACCCTCACCCTAAACCTAACGCTAACCCTAACACTCACACTCAATCTAAATATCAACCAAACCCTAAACCTCAAACTAACCCTAAACCTAACACTCACCTACACCCTAACACTCACCCTCACCGTCACCCTCACTCTCACCCTCACCCTAAACATGACCCTAACTCTAACCCTCACCCTAACCCTAACCCTAATACTCAAGCCAACCCTAACCCACACCTTAAACCTCACCCTCACCATAATCCTCACCCCAACCATAACCCTAAGCCTTTCCTAACTGAAACCCTCACCCTCACCCTAATCCTCACCCTAACCCTCCCCCTCCCCCAGCCCTCACCCTAAAATTAACCCAAAACCTAACCCTCACCCTCACCTTCACCCTCAACCTCAGCCTAACCCTAACCCTAACCCTATTCCTAACACTAACCCTAAATCTCACCCTTACCCTAACATTAACTCTAACCCTAACCCTAACCCTAATGCTAACACTAGCCCTCACCCTCACCCTCACCCTAAGGCTAACCCTAACCCTCACCATAACCCTACACCTCAGCCTAACCCTCACTCTAAAACCAATCCTAAAACTAATCCTCACCCTATCCCTAATCCTAACTCTAACCGTCACCCTAACCCTCACCCTCATCATAAGTCTAATGCTAACATTAACCCTCAACTTCACCCTAAACCTTGTCCTACACTTACCCTCATCATAACCCTATCCCTCGCCCTCACCCTAACCCCCACCCTAACCCTTAACCTCACCCTAAAACTAACCCTCACTATCATCCTCACCCTAACTCTAACCCTAACCCAAACCCTGAACTTCACCCTAAATTTAAACTTATCCCTAACCCTAACCTAACCCTAACCCTCACCCTAAACCTAACCCTAAACCCCAGCCTCACCCTAACCCTAACCCTAACCCTAACCATCACTCTAACCCTAACGATAACCCTAACCCTCACCCTCATCATAAACCTCAACCTAACCCTTACCCTCACCTTAACCCTAACCCTAACCCTAATCCTCACACGTATCCTAACCCTAACCCTCACCCTAACCCTGACACTAACCCTAACATGAACGCTCACCCTACCCTTCACCCTAACCCTAGTCCTC